>NC_039367.1:102897576-102983359 GCF_003573695.1 Papaver somniferum | reverse complement strand
TTAGGATTTGGATTAGTTCTGCATGATCTTTCATCTTTCTTCTATTGTGAAATTTGATTTCCTTGATATTTTCTTGAATCAAAGTACATAGAAATGAAATTTTTATTAGAGGTATTACAAAAACAAGCCACAGGATGATGCAACTTCACACTACGGTGCGGAACTCTAAAATAGTTCAGAAGAACAACATCATCAGCACTATTGTTCATATGACCCTTGAGCCGAATTGAATAATCTTGTATCAACTTCAGAACGCGCTTATGAAAGATACTCCAATTAGGCTTTTTATGCTTGAAAACAGCCTTGTTCCGCAACTGCCATAGCTCCGACCTAAGAACAAGGTTGGAAATAAGCCACAGATCACGGACAATATGACTCCTTCCTTTTGCTGCTTTTAAAGAAACAATAAGGTTAGCATTAGGTTGTAACTTGAACACATCAACTAGCCAATTCCAGGCTCTTGTAGCAAAGCAACACTCATACAACACATGAGTAAGAGTTTCTTCTTGAACATCACACATGCAACATTTGTTAACAAGAGAGATCTTGAACCTGCGCCTGATAAGGTCATACGTAGCACAAGCTCCACGTAAGAATTTCCAGTTCTGAGCAGCAAGAACATGATGAACTTATTAGAGGTATTACCTTAGAACAAATTAATTGTAATAACAATATATTTTTCAAACTTTTTCTGTTAAAGATGAATTTATATAGTTTACAATTTAGTCTCAGAAATCAACTTCCAACTTATAACGAAGTGTGTAGACTATTTTGAGTTAACGTATATAAAACTCAACATATTTATGAACTCTTTATTTTTGTATTGGCTTTGTCTTTCTATCTGATTCAAGATAGATGAAATTTGTTAGGATTTGGATTAGTTCTGCTTGGTCTTTCAACCTTTTTCTATTGTGAAATTTGACTTCCTTGATATTTTCTTGAATCAACGTACATAGAAATGAAATTTTTATTAGACGTATTACAAAAACAAGCCACAGGATGATGCAACATCACACTACGGTGCTGAACTCTAAAATAGTTCAGAAGAACAACATCATCAGCACTATTGTTCATATGACCCTTGAGCCGAATTGAATAATCTTGTATAACTTCAGAACACGCTTATGAAAGATACTCCAATTAGGCTTTTTATGCTCGAAAACAGCCTTGTTCCGCAACTGCCATAGCTCCAACCTAAGAACAAGGTTGGCAATAAGCCACAGATCACGGACAATATGACTCCTTCCTTTTGCTGCTTTAAAAGAAACAATAAGGTTAGCATTAGGTTGTAACTTGACCACATCAGCTAGCCAATTCCAGGCTCTTGTAGCAAAGCAACACATTATAACACATGAGTAAGAGTTTCCTCTTGAACATCACACATGCAGCATTTGTTAGCAAGAGAGATCCTGAACCTGCGCCTGATAAGGTCATACGTAGCACAAGCTCCACATAAGAATTTCCAGTTCTGAGCAGCAAGAACAGGATGAACTTATTAGAGGTATTACCTTAGAACATATTAATTGTAATAACAATATATTTTTCAAACTTTTTCTATTAAAGATGAATTTATCTAGTTTACAATTTAGTCTCAGAAATCAACTTCCAACTTATAACGAAGTGTGTAGACTATTTCGAGTTAACGTATATAAAATTCAACATATTTATGAACTCTTTATTTTTGTATTGGCTTTGTCTTTCTATCTGATTCAAGATAGATGAAATTTGTTAGGATTTGGATTAAATCTGCTTGGTCTTTCAACCTTCTTCTATTGTGAAATTTGACTTGATATTTTCTTGAATCAACGTACATAAAAATGAAATTTTTATTAGAGGTATTACCTTAGAACATATTAAATATAATTACAATATATTTTTCAAACTTTTTCTGTTTAAGATGAATTTATCTAGTTTACAATTTAGTCTCAGAAGTCAATTTCAGATGTATAACGAAGTGTGTAGACATATTCAAAAGTTTTATATACGTTAACTCAAAAAAGTCTACAAACATCGGTATAAGTCGGAAATTTATTTCTGAGACTAAATTGTAAACTAGATAAACTCATCTTTAACAGAAAAAGTTTGAAAAATGTATTGTAATTACTATTAATATGTTCTAAGGATATACGTCTAGTAAAAATTTCATTTCTATGTACGTTGATTCAAGAAAATATGAAGGAAGTCAAATTTCACAATAGAAGAAGGATGAAAGACCAAAAAGAACTAATCCAAATCCTATCAAATTTCATCTATCTTGAAACAAATAGAAAGACAAAGCCAACACAAAAAGAAAGATTTCATAAAAATGTTGAATTTTACATACGTTAACTCAAAAAAGTCTACACACTTCGTTATACATCTGAAATTGATTTCTGAGACTAAATTGTAGATAAACTCATTTTTAAGAGAAAAATTTTGAAAAATGTATTGTAATCACAAATAATATGTTCTAAGGCAGTACGTCCAGTAAAACTGCATTTCTATGTACGTTGATTCAAGAATATATGAAGGAAGTCAAATTTCACAATAGAAGAAGGAAGAAAGACCAAGCAGAACTAATCCAAATCCTAACAAATTTCATCTATATTGATCAAAAAGAAAGAAAAAGCCAACACAAAAAGATAGATTTCATAAAATGTTGAATTTTATATACGTTAACTCAAAAAAGTCTACAAACTTCGGTATAAGTCGGAAATTGATTTCTGAGACTAAATTGTAAACTAGATAAACTCATCTTTAACAGAAAAAGTTTGAAAACTGTATTGTAATTACTATTAATATGTTCTAAGGCATTACGTCTAGTAAATATTGCATTTCTATGTACGTTGATTCAAGAATATATGAAGGAAATCAAATTTCACAATAGAAGAAGGATGAAAGACCAGCCAGAACTAATCCAAATTCTAACAAATTTCATTTATTTTAATCAAATCGAAAGACAAAGCCAATACAAAAATAAAGAGTTCACAAAAACGTTGAGTTTTTATACGTTAACTCAAAAAAGTCTACACTCTTCGTTATAAGTCGGAAGTTGATTTCTGAGACTAAATTGTAAACTAGATAAACTCATCTTTAACAAAAAAAGTTCGGAAAATGTATTGTAATCACAATTGATATGTTCTAAGGAAGTACGTCTAGTAAAAATTGCATTTCTATGTACGTTGATTCAAGAATATATGAAGGAAGTAAAATTTCACTATAGAAGAAGGACGAAAGACCAAGAATAACTAATCCAAATCCTAACGAATTTCATCTATCTTGAATCAAATAGCAAGACAAATCCAACACAAAAAGAAAGTTTTCATAAATATGTTGAATTTTATATATGTTAACTCAAAAAGTCTACACACTTCGTTATATGTCTGAAAATGATTTCTGAGACTAAATTGTAAACTAGATAAACTTATCTTTAACAGAAAAAGTTTGAAAAATTATTGTAATTACAAATAATATGTTCTAAGGCATTCCATCTAGTAAAAATTCCATTTCTATGTACGTTGATTCAAGAAAATATGAAGTAAGTCAAATTTCACAATAGAAGAAGGTTGAAAGACCAAGAAGAACTAATCCAAATCCTAACAAATTTCATCTACTTTGAATCAAATAGAAAGACAAAGCCAATACAAAAAGAAAGAGTTCATAAAAATGTTGAATTTTATATACGTTAACTCAAAAAAGTCTACACACTTCGTTATACATCTGAAATTGATTTCTGAGATTAAATTGTAAACTAGATAAACTCATCTTTAACAGAAAAAGTTTGAAAAATGTATTGTAATCACAAATAATATGTTCTAAAGCATTTCGTCTAGTAAAAATTGCATTTCTATGTACGTTGATTCAAGAAAATATGAAGGAAGTCAAATTTCACAATAGAAGAAGGATAAAAGCCCAGGCAGAACTAATCCAAATTCCAACAAATTTCGTCTATTTGAATCAAATTGAAAGACAAAGCCAATACAAAAATAAAGAGTTCATAAAAATGTTATATTTTTTATACGTTAAGTAAAAAAAGTCTACACTCCTCGTTATAAGTCGGAAGTTGATTTTTGAGACTAAATTTGTAAACTAGATAAACTCATCTTTAACAGAAAAAGTTTGAAAAATGTATTGTAATCACAATTAATATGTTCTTAGGCAGTACGTCTAGTAAAAATTGCATTTCTATGTACGTTGATTCAAGAATATATGAAGGAAGTCAAATTTCACAATAGAAGAAGGATGAAAGACCAAGAAGAACTAATCCAAATCCTAACAAATTTCATCTATCTTGAATCAAATAGAAAGACAAAGCCAACAAAGAAACAAAGAGTTCATAAAAATGTATAATTTTGTATACGTTAACTCAAAAAAGTCTACACACTTCGTTATACATCTAAAATTGATTTCTGAGACTAAATTGTAAACTAGATAAACTCATCTTTAACAGAAAAAGTATGAAAAATGTATTGTAATCACAAATAATATGTTCTAAGGCAGTACGTCTAGTAAAAATTGCATTTCTATGTACGTTGATTCAAGAATATATCAAGGAAATCAAATTTCACAATAGAAGAATGACGAAAGACCAAGCAGAACTGATCCAAATCCTAACAAATTTCTCTATCTTGAATCAAATAGAAAGACAAAACAAACACAATAAGAAATTGTTCATAAAAATGTTAAATTTTATATATGTTAACTCAAAAAGTCTACACACTTCGTTATACGTCTGAAATTGATTTCTGAGACTAAATTGTAGATAAACTCATTTTTAAGAGAAAAAGTTTGAAAAATGTATTGTAATCACAAATAATATGTTCTAAGGCAGTACGTCCAGTAAAACTGCATTTCTATGTACGTTGATTCAAGAATATATGAAGGAAGTCAAATTTCACAATAGAAGAAGGATGAAAGACCAAGCAGAACTAATCCAAATCCTAACAAATTTCATCTATATTGATCAAAAAGAAAGAAAAAGCCAACACAAAAAGATAGATTTCATAAAATGTTGAATTTTATATACGTTAACTCAAAAAAGTCTACAAACTTCGGTATAAGTCGGAAATTTATTTCTGAGACTAAATTGTAAACTAGATAAACTCATCTTTAACAGAAAAAGTTTGAAAAATGTATTGTAATTACTATTAATATGTTCTAAGGAAATACGTCTAGTAAAAATTTCATTTCTATGTACGTTGATTCAAGAAAATATGAAGGAAGTCAAATTTCACAATAGAAGAAGGATGAAAGACCAAAAAGAACTAATCCAAATCCTATCAAATTTCATCTATCTTGAAACAAATAGAAAGACAAAGCCAACACAAAAAGAAAGATTTCATAAAAATGTTGAATTTTACATACGTTAACTCAAAAAAGTCTACACACTTCGTTATACATCTGAAATTGATTTCTGAGACTAAATTGTAGATAAACTCATTTTTAAGAGAAAAAGTTTGAAAAATGTATTGTAATCACAAATAATATGTTCTAAGGCAGTACGTCCAGTAAAACTGCATTTCTATGTACGTTGATTCAAGAATATATGAAGGAAGTCAAATTTCACAATAGAAGAAAGAAGAAAGACCAAGCAGAACTAATCCAAATCCTAACAAATTTCATCTATATTGATCAAAAAGAAAGAAAAAGCCAACACAAAAAGATAGATTTCATAAAATGTTGAATTTTATATACGTTAACTCAAAAAAGTCTACAAACTTCGGTATAAGTCGGAAATTGATTTCTGAGACTAAATTGTAAACTAGATAAACTCATCTTTAACAGAAAAAGTTTGAAAAATGTATTGTAATTACTATTAATATGTTCTAAGGCATTACGTCTAGTAAAAATTGCATTTCTATGTACGTTGATTCAAGAAAATATGAAGGAAGTCAAATTTCAAAATATAAGAAGGATGAAAGACCAGGCAGAACTAATCCAAATTCCAACAAATTTCATCTATTTGAATCAAATTGAAAGACAAAGCCAATACAAAAATAAAGAGTTCATAAAAATGTTAGATTTTTTATACGTTAAGTCAAAAAAGTCTACACACTTCGTTATAAGTCGGAAATTGATTTCTGAGACTAAATTGTAAACTAGATAAACTCATCTTTAACAGAAATTTTTTGAAAAATGTATTGTAATCACAAATAATATGTTCTAAGGCTTAACGTCTAGTAAAAATTGCATTTCTATGTACGTTGATTCAAAAATATATGAAGGAAGTAAAATTTCACTATAGAAGAAGGACGAAAGACCAAGAATAACTAATCCAAATCCTAACGAATTTCATCTATCTTGAATCAAATAGCAAGACAAATCCAACACAAAAAGAAAGTTTTCATAAATATGTTGAATTTTATATATGTTAACTCAAAAAGTCTACACACTTCGTTATATGTCTGAAAATGATTTCTGAGACTAAATTGTAAACTAGATAAACTTATCTTTAACAGAAAAAGTTTGAAAAATTATTGTAATTACAAATAATATGTTCTAAGGCATTCCATCTAGTAAAAATTCCATTTCTATGTACGTTGATTCAAGAAAATATGAAGTAAGTCAAATTTCACAATAGAAGAAGGTTGAAAGACCAAGAAGAACTAATCCAAATCCTAACAAATTTCATCTACTTTGAATCAAATAGAAAGACAAAGCCAATACAAAAAGAAAGAGTTCATAAAAATGTTGAATTTTATATACGTTAACTCAAAAAAGTCTACACACTTCGTTATACATCTGAAATTGATTTCTGAGATTAAATTGTAAACTAGATAAACTCATCTTTAACAGAAAAAGTTTGAAAAATGTATTGTAATCACAAATAATATGTTCTAAAGCATTTCGTCTAGTAAAAATTGCATTTCTATGTACGTTGATTCAAGAAAATATGAAGGAAGTCAAATTTCACAATAGAAGAAGGATAAAAGCCCAGGCAGAACTAATCCAAATTCCAACAAATTTCGTCTATTTGAATCAAATTGAAAGACAAAGCCAATACAAAAATAAAGAGTTCATAAAAATGTTATATTTTTTATACGTTAAGTAAAAAAAGTCTACACTCCTCGGTATAAGTCGGAAGTTGATTTTTGAGACTAAATTTGTAAACTAGATAAACTCATCTTTAACAGAAAAAGTTTGAAAAATGTATTGTAATCACAATTAATATGTTCTTAGGCAGTACGTCTAGTAAAAATTGCATTTCTATGTACGTTGATTCAAGAATATATGAAGGAAGTAAAATTTCACTATAGAAGAAGGACGAAAGACCAAGAATAACTAATCCAAATCCTAACAAATTTCATCTATATTGAATCAAAAACAAAGACAAAGCCAACACAAAAAGAAAGTTTTCATAAATATGTTGAATTTTATATATGTTAACTCAAAAAGTCTACACACTTCGTTATATGTCTGAAAATGATTTCTGAGACTAAATTGTAAACTAGATAAACTTATCTTTAACAGAAAAAGTTTGAAAAATTATTGTAATTACAAATAATATGTTCTAAGGCATTCCATCTAGTAAAAATTCCATTTCTATGTACGTTGATTCAAGAAAATATGAAGTAAGTCAAATTTCACAATAGAAGAAGGTTGAAAGACCAAGAAGAACTAATCCAAATCCTAACAAATTTCATCTACTTTGGATCAAATAGAAAGACAAAGCCAATACAAAAAGAAAGAGTTCATAAAAATGTTGAATTTTATATACGTTAACTCAAAAAAGTCTACACACTTCGTTATACATCTGAAATTGATTTCTGAGATTAAATTGTAAACTAGATAAACTCATCTTTAACAGAAAAAGTTTGAAAAATGTATTGTAATCACAAATAATATGTTCTAAAGCATTTCGTCTAGTAAAAATTGCATTTCTATGTACGTTGATTCAAGAAAATATGAAGGAAGTCAAATTTCACAATAGAAGAAGGATAAAAGCCCAGGCAGAACTAATCCAAATTCCAACAAATTTCGTCTATTTGAATCAAATTGAAAGACAAAGCCAATACAAAAATAAAGAGTTCATAAAAATGTTATATTTTTTATACGTTAAGTAAAAAAAGTCTACACTCCTCGTTATAAGTCGGAAGTTGATTTTTGAGACTAAATTTGTAAACTAGATAAACTCATCTTTAACAGAAAAAGTTTGAAAAATGTATTGTAATCACAATTAATATGTTCTTAGGCAGTACGTCTAGTAAAAATTGCATTTCTATGTACGTTGATTCAAGAATATATGAAGGAAGTCAAATTTCACTATAGAAGAAGGACGAAAGACCAAGAATAACTAATCCAAATCCTAACGAATTTCATCTATCTTGAATCAAATAGCAAGACAAATCCAACACAAAAAGAAAGTTTTCATAAATATGTTGAATTTTATATATGTTAACTCAAAAAGTCTACACACTTCGTTATATGTCTGAAAATGATTTCTGAGACTAAATTGTAAACTAGATAAACTTATCTTTAACAGAAAAAGTTTGAAAAATTATTGTAATTACAAATAATATGTTCTAAGGCATTCCATCTAGTAAAAATTCCATTTCTATGTACGTTGATTCAAGAAAATATGAAGTAAGTCAAATTTCACAATAGAAGAAGGTTGAAAGACCAAGAAGAACTAATCCAAATCCTAACAAATTTCATCTACTTTGAATCAAATAGAAAGACAAAACCAATACAAAAAGAAAGAGTTCATAAAAATGTTGAATTTTATATACGTTAACTCAAAAAAGTCTACACACTTCGTTATACATCTGAAATTGATTTCTGAGATTAAATTGTAAACTAGATAAACTCATCTTTAACAGAAAAAGTTTGAAAAATGTATTGTAATCACAAATAATATGTTCTAAAGCATTTCGTCTAGTAAAAATTGCATTTCTATGTACGTTGATTCAAGAAAATATGAAGGAAGTCAAATTTCACAATAGAAGAAGGATAAAAGCCCAGGCAGAACTAATCCAAATTCCAACAAATTTCGTCTATTTGAATCAAATTGAAAGACAAAGCCAATACAAAAATAAAGAGTTCATAAAAATGTTATATTTTTTATACGTTAAGTAAAAAAAGTCTACACTCCTCGTTATAAGTCGGAAGTTGATTTTTGAGACTAAATTTGTAAACTAGATAAACTCATCTTTAACAGAAAAAGTTTGAAAAATGTATTGTAATCACAATTAATATGTTCTTAGGCAGTACGTCTAGTAAAAATTGCATTTCTATGTACGTTGATTCAAGAATATATGAAGGAAGTCAAATTTCACAATATAAGAAGGATGAAATACCAAGCAGAACTAATCCAAATCCTAACAAATTTCATCTATATTGAATCAAAAACAAAGACAAAGCCAACACAAGAATAAAGAGTTCATAAAAATGTAGATTTTTTATACGTTAAATCAAAAAAGTCTACACTCTTCGTTATAATTCGGAAGTTGATTTCTGAGACTAAATTGTAAACTAGATAAACTCATCTTTAACAGATTTTTTTTGAAAAATGTATTGTAATCACAAATAATATGTTCTAAGGAATTACGTCTAGTAAATATTGCATTTCTATGTACGTTGATTCAAGAATATATGAAGGAAATCAAATTTCACAATAGAAGAAGGACGAAAGACCAAGCAGAACTAATCCAAATCCTAACAAATTTCTCTATCTTGAATCAAATAGAAAGACAAAGCCAACACAATAAGAAAGTGTTCATAAAAATGTTAAATTTTCTACATGTTAACTCAAAAAGTCTACACACTTCGTTATACGTCTGAAATTAATTTCTGAGACTAAATTGTAGATAAACTCATCTTTAACATAAAAAGTTTGAAAAATGTATTGTAATATAAATAAAATATTCTAAGGCATTCCGTCTAGTAAAAATTGCATTTCTATGTACGTTGATTCAAGAAAATATGAAGGAAGTCAAATTTCACAATAGAAGAAGGATGAAAGACCAAGAAGAACTAATCCAAATACTAACAAATTTCATCTATCCTGAATCAAATAGAAAGACAAAGCCAACACAAAAAGAAAGAGTTCATAAAAATGTTGAATTTTATATACGTTAACTCAAAAAAATCTACACACTTCGTTATAAGTCTGAACTTGGTTTCTGAGACTAATTTGTAAATTAGATAAACTCATATTTTAAGAGAAAAAGTTTGAAAAATGTATTGGAATCACGAATAATATGTTCTAAGGCTTAACGTCTAGTAAAAATTGCATTTCTATGTACGTTGATTCAAGAAAATATGAAGGAAGCCAAATTTCACAATAGAAGAAGGATGAAAGACCAAGAAGAACTAATCCAAATACTAAAAAAAAAATCTATCTTGAATAAAATAGAAAGACAAAGCCAATACAAGAATAAAGAGTTCATAAAAATGTTAGATTTTTTATACGTTAAATCAAAAAAGTCTACACATTTCGTTATAAGTCGGAAATTGATTTTTGAGACTAAATTGTAAACTAGATAAACTCATGTTTAACAGAAAAACTTTGAAAAATGTATTGGATTCACAAATAATATGTTCTAAGGCTTAACGTCTAGTAAAAATTGCATTTCTATGTACGTTGATTCAAGAATATATGAAGGAAATCAAATTTCACAATAGAAGAAGGACGAAAGACCAAGCAGAACTAATCCAAATCCTAACTAATTTCTCTATCTTGAATCAAATAGAAAGTCAAAGCCAACACAATAAGAAAGTGTTCATAAAAATGTTAAATTTTATATATGTTAACCCAAAAAAGTCTACAAACTTCGGTATAAATCGGAAATTGATTTCTGAGACTAAATTGTAAACTAGATAAACTCATCTTTAACAGAAAAAGTTTGAAAAATGTATTGTATTTACAGTTAATATGTTCTAAGGCAATATGTCTACTAAAAATTGCATTTTTTTGTACGTTGATTCAAGAAAATATGAAGGAAATCAAATTTCACAATAGAAGAAGGACGAAAGACCAAGCAGAACTAATCCAAATCCTAACAAATTTCTCTATCTTGAATCAAATAGAAAGACAAAGCCAACACAATAAGAAAGTGTTCATAAAAATGTTAAATTTTATACATGTTAACTCAAAAAGTCTACACACTTCGTTATACGTCTGAAATTGATTTCTGATACTAAATTGTAGATAAACTCATCTTTAACAGAAAAAGTTTGAAAAATGTATTGTAATACAAATAATATGTTCTAAGGCATTCCGTCTAGTAAAAATTGCATTTCTATGTACGTTGATTCAAGAAAATATGAAGAAAGTCAAATTTCACAATAGAAGAAGGATGAAAGACCAAGAAGAACTAATCCAAATACTAACAAATTTCATCTATCTTGAATCAAACAGAAAGACAAAGCCAACACAAAAAGAAAGAGTTCATAAAAATGTTGAATTTTATATACGTTAACTCAAAAAAATCTACACACTTCGTTATAAGTCTGAACTTGGTTTCTGAGACTAATTTATAAATTAGATAAACTCATCTTTAACAGGAAAAGTTTGAAAAATGTATTGGAATCACAAATAATATGTTCTAAGGCTTAACGTCTAGTAAAAATTGCATTTCTATGTACGTTGATTCAAGAAAATATGAAGGAAGCCAAATTTCACAATAGAAGAAGGATGAAAGACCAAGAAGAACTAATCCAAATACTAACAAATTTCATCTATCTTGAATCAAATAGAAAGACAAAGCCAATACAAGAATAAAGAGTTCATAAAAATGTTAGATTTTTTATACGTTAAATCAAAAAGGTCTACACTCTTTGTTATAGTTCGGAAGTTGATTTCTGAGACTAAATTGTAAACTAGATAAACTCATCTTTAACAGATTATTTTTGAAAAATGTATTGTAATCACAAATAATATGTTCTAAGGAATTACGTCTAGTAAATATTGCATTTCTATGTACGTTGATTCAAGAATATATGAAGGAAATCAAATTTCACAATAGAAGAAGGACGAATGACCAAGCAGAACTAATCCAAATCCTAACTAATTTCTCTATCTTGAATCAAATAGAAAGTCGAAGCCAACACAATAAGAAAGTGTTCATAAAAATGTTAAATTTTATATATGTTAACTTAAAAAGTCTACACACTTCGTTATAAGTCGGAAATTGATTTTTGAGACTAAATTGTAAACTAGATAAACTCATCTTTAACAGAAAAAGTTTGAAAAATGTATTGGAATCACAAATAATATGTTCTAAGGCTTAACGTCTAGTAAAAATTGCATTTCTATGTACGTTGATTCAAGAAAATATGAAGGAAGCCAAATTTCACAATAGAAGAAGGATGAAAGACCAAGAAGAACTAATCCAAATACTAACAAATTTCATCTTTGTTGAATCAAATAGAAAGACAAAGCCAATACAAGAATAAAGAGTTCATAAAAATGTTAGATTTTTTATACGTTAAATCAAAAAAGTCTACACTCTTCGTTATAATTCGGAAGTTGATTTCTGAGACTAAATTGTAAACTAGATAAACTCATCTTTAACAGATTTTTTTTGAAAAATGTATTGTAATCACAATTAATATGTTCTAAGGCAGTACGTCTAGTAAAAATTGCATTTCTATGTACGTTGATTCAAAAATATATGAAGGAAGTCAAATTTCACTATAGAAGAAGGACGAAAGACCAAGAAGAACTAATCCAAATCCTAAGAAATTTCATCTATCTTGAATCAAATAGCAAGACAAATCTAACACAAAAAGAAAGTGTTCATAAAAATGTTGAATTTTATATATGTTAACTAAAAAAGTCTACACACTTCGTTATACGTCTGAAATTGATTCCTGAAACTAAATTGTAAACTAGATAAACTTATTTTTAACAGAAAAAGTTTGAAAAATGTATTGCAATCACAAATAATATGTTCTAAGGCTTAACGTCTAGTAAAAATTGCATTTCTATGTACGTTGATTCAAGAAAATATGAAGGAAGTCAAATTTCACAATAGAAGAAGGATGAAAGACCAAGAAGAACTAACCCAAATACTAACAAATTTCATCTATCTTGAATCAATAGAAAGACAAAGCCAACACAAAAAGAAAGAGTTCATAAAAATGTTGAATTTTACATACGTTAACTCATCTTTAACATAAAAAGTTTGAAAAATATATTATAATCACAAATAATATGTTCTAAGGCATTACGTCTAGTAAATATTGCATTTCTATGTACGTTGATTCAAGAATATATGAAGGAAATCAACTTTCACAATAGAAGAAGGATGGAAGACCAGCCAGAACTAATCCAAATTCTAAAAAATTTCATCTATTTGAATCAAATCGAAAGACAAAGCCAATACAAAAATTAAGAGTTCACAAAAACGTTGAATTTTTATACGTTAACTCAAAAAATTCTACACTCTTCGTTATAAGTCGGAAGTTGATTTCTGAGACTAAATTGTAAACTAGATAAACTCATCTTTAACAGAAAAAGTTCGGAAAATGTATTGTAATCACAATTAATATGTTCTAAGGAAGTACGTCTAGTAAAAATTGCATTTCTATATACGTTGATTCAAGAATATATGAAGGAAGTCAAATTTGACAATAGAAGAAGGATGAAAGACTAAGAAGAACTAATCCAAATCCTAACAAATTTCATCTATCTTGAATCAAATAGAAAGACAAAGCCAGTAAAGAAAGAAAAAGTTCATAAAAATGTATAATTTTGTATACGTTAACTCAAAAAAGTCTACACACTTCGTTATACATCTAAAATTGATTTCTGAGACTAAATTGTAAACTAGATAAACTCATTTGTAAAAGAAAAATTATGAAAAATGTATTGTAATCACAAATAATATGTTCTAAGGCAGTACGTCTAGT
Source organism: Papaver somniferum (assembly GCF_003573695.1). Taxonomy (NCBI): domain Eukaryota; kingdom Viridiplantae; phylum Streptophyta; class Magnoliopsida; order Ranunculales; family Papaveraceae; genus Papaver; species Papaver somniferum. The sequence goes on along the minus strand of NC_039367.1, from coordinate 102,969,526 downwards.
AAAAATTGCATTTCTATGTACGTTGATTCAAGAATATATCAAGGAAATCAAATTTCACAATAGAAGAATGACGAAAGACCAAGCAGAACTAATCCAGATCCTAACAAATTTCTCTATCTTGAATCAAATAGAAAGACATAGCCAACACAATAAGAAAGTGTTCATAAAAATGTTAAATTTTATATATGTTAACTAAAAAAGTCTACACACTTCGTTATACGTCTGAAATTGATTTCTGAGACTAAATTGTAGATAAACTCATTTTTAAGAGAAAAAGTTTGAAAAATGTATTGTAATCACAAATAATATGTTCTAAGGCATTCCGTCTAGTAAAAACTGCATTTCTATGTACGTTGATTCAAGAAAATATGAAGGAAGCCAAATTTCACAATAGAAGAAGGATGAAAGACCATCCAGAACTAATCCAAATTGTAACAAAATTAATCTATTTGAATCAAATTGAAAGACAAAGCCAATACAAAAATAAAGAGTTCATAAAAAAGTTGAATTTTTTATACGTTAACTCAAAAAAGTCTGCACTCTTTAATATAAGTCGGAAGTTGATTTCTGAGACTAAATTGTAAGCAAGATAAACTCATTTTTAACAGAAAAAGTTTGAAAAATGTATTGTAATCACAATAAATATGTTCTAAGCCATTACGTCTAGTAAAAATTGCATTTCTGTGTACGTTGATTCAAGAAAATATGAAGGAAGTCAAATTTCACAATATAAGAAGGATGAAAGACCAGCCAGAACTAAACCGAATTTAAAAAATTTCATCTATTTGATTCAAATTGAAAGACAAAGCCAGGACAAAAAAAAGAATTCATAAAAATGTTGAATCTTTTATACGTTAACTCAAAAAAGTCTACACTCTTCATTATAAGTCGGAAGTCGATTTCCGAGACTAAATTGTAAACTAGTTAAACTCATCTTTAACTGAAAAAGTTTGAAAAATGTATTGTAATCTCAATAAATATGTTCCAAGGCAGTACGTCTAGTAAAAATTGCATTTCTATGTACGTTGATTCAAGAATATATGAAGGAAGTCAAATTTCACAATAGAAGAAGGATGAAAGACAAAGCAGAACTAATCCAAATCCTAACAAATTTCATCTATCTTGAATCATATAGAAAGACAAAGCCAACACAAAAACAAAGAGTTCATAAAAATGTTGAATTTTATATACGTTAACTCAAAAAAGTCTACAAACTTCGGTATAAATCGAAAATTGATTTCTGAGACTCAATTGTAAACTAGATAAACTCATCTTTAACAGAAAAATTTTGAAAAATGTATTTTAATCACAAATTATATGTTCTAAGGAATTACGTCTAGTAAAAATTGCATTTCTATGTAAGTTAATTCAAGAAAATATGAAGGAAGCCAAATTTCACAATAGAAGAAGGATGAAAGACCAGCCAGAACTAATCCAAATTGTAACAAAATTCAGCTATTTGAATCAAATTGAAAGACAAAGCCAATACAAAAATAAAGAGTTCATAAAAATGTTGAATTTTTTATACGTTAACTCAAAAAAGGCTACACTCTTTGTTATAAGTCGGAAGTTGATTTCTGAGACTAAATTGTAAACAAGATAAACTCATCTTTAACAGAAAAAGTTCGAAAAATGTATTGTAATCACAATAAATATGTTCTAAGCCATTACTTCTAGTAAAAATTGTATATTTGTGTACGTTAGAGCTGCACATGAGCCGGTACAGTCCGGGTTTCTTATGAACACGGTACCTATACCTGGAGTTGACCGGTACCTCATTTTGAGGACCAGTACCTGTACCTGTACCTGTAAGACCGGTCAGGTACAAGAACGGTACCGGGTTTTTACTTGAGAACAATACTTACAACACAACAAACACAACCTCAGATATACAAAGGTAAAACAGCGTGTTCTTAATACATTAATTACACTATGTTCTTCAGATAAACATTCTCCATTCTCTGCATCTCAAGACTATAACAACATCTCAACCTTCCATGACTTCTTAACATCAACATTGAATCAAATCCTTCTAACAACAACCCTTACCTGATCTTCTTAAACTCTAGTCATAACAGTCACCACCATCTTCCCATTTCTTCTGAACTTCTCAGTTGCTACACAAATTGCAAAAATTGGGAGGATCGAGAAACTGTTCAACAAATTCAGGATCATCGCTACACAGATTGCACAAATTGGAAGACTGACTTGCTATACCCTTGCTACACCATTAGAAACCCGAACCTCTTGTTTCCGCAAACACCATTATTTTGAAACGATGGATTTTAATTACTAGTAGATGTGATTGAGATGAAGAAGGAATCGATTCATGAAGTTTTTAAAAATGGTGGAGATTCAGTTAGGGTTTCAAAGAATCAAGAGATGGATTTGAGATGAAGATGATGCAGCTAACTCGAGAAGATGATGAAACCCATGAAATTACGTTAGGGTTTGAGATGAATTCGATATTGGTGGAAATTTGATGGGGAAATTGATGAGATTCAGAAGGGGATTAGGGTTTCTGCTACAGGAATTGGTGGTGGTTGATGTGTACGATTTAGAGCTGTTGTTGGTGGTTGATGCAGGAGATATAGAAGACAAATGAAATCTGTCTTTTGCTGTGTGTGAATCAATTGAAGGTGGCTGATTAAGAACGACGAAGAAGAAGAACTAATTTGGTTCAGAAGAACAGAAGAAAAACAAGGAAAGAAGAAGAACTAATTTGTATATACCCAGCATAAACGTCTAGGATCCACGGAAATCTAAGGAACAACATTATTCGGGAATTTCGGTCCGGTACACACCGGGAATCTAGTAGAACCCGGTCCCTATACTCAATCGACACCGGTTCTTAAAATTAGAACCATTCCTTGTACCTCCTTCGCCGGTTCTGGGCCGGTACCGGTTCTTTTTTTCCGGTTCTGGTTCGGTTCCTGTGCAGCCTTAGTGTACGTTGATTCAAGAAAATATGAAGGAAGTGAAATTTCACAATATAAGAAGGATGAAAGACCATCCAGAACTAATCCAAATTCTAACAAATTTCATTTATTTGAATCAAATTGATAGGCAAAGCCAAGACAATAATAAAGAGTTCATAAAAATGTTGAATTTTTTATACGTTAACTCAAAAAAGTCTACTATCTTCGTTATAAGTCGGAAGTTGATTTCTGAGACGAAATTGTAAACTAGATAAACTCATCTCTAACAGAAAAAGTTTGACAAATGTATTGTAATCACAATTAATATGTTATAAGGCAGTACGTCTAGTAAAAACTGCATTTCTATGTACGTTGATTCAAGAATATATGAAGGAAGTCAAATTTCACAATAGAACAAGGATGAAAGACCAAGCAGAACTAATCCAAATCCTAACAAATTTCATCTATATTGAATCAAAAAGAAAGACAAAGCCAACACAAAAAGAAAGATTTCATAAAATGCTGAATTTTATATACGTTAACTCAAAAAAGTCTACAGTCTTCGTTATAAGTCGGAAGTTGATTTCTGAGACAAAATTGTAAACTAGATAAACTCATCTTTAACAGAAATTTATTGAAAAATGTATTGTAATCACAATTAATATGTTATAAGGCATTACGTCTAATAAAAATTTCATTTCTATTTACGTTGATTCAAAAATATATGAAGGAAGTCAAATTTCACTGTGGAAAAAGGACGAAAAACCAAGCAGAACTAATCCAAATCCTAACAAATTTCATCTATCTTGAATCAAATAGAAAGACAAAGCCAACACAAAAAGAAAGTGTTCATAAAAATGTTGAATTTTATATACGTTATCTCAAAAAGTCTACACACTTCGTTATAAGTCGGAAATTGATTATTGAGACTAAATTGTAAACTAGATAAACTCATCTTTAACAAAAAAAATTGAAAAATGTATTGTAATTACAATTAATATGTTCTAAGGCAATACGTCTAGTAAAAATTGCATTTCTATGTACGTTGATTCAAGAAAATATGAAGGAAGTCAAATTTCACAATAGAAGAAGGATGAAAGACCAAGAAGAACTAATCCAAATCCTATCAAATTTCATCTATCTTGAATCAAATAGAAAGGCTAAGCCAACATAAAAAGAAAGAGTTCATAAAAATGTTGAATGTTATATACGTTAACTCAAAAAGGTCTACACACTTCGTTATACATCTGAAATTGATTTCTGAGACTAAATTGTAAACTAGATAAACTCATCTTTAACAGAAAAAGTATGGAAAATGTATTTTAATCACAAATAATATGTTGAAGGCATTACGTCTAATAAAAATTGCATTTTTATGTACGTTGATTCAAGAAAATATCAAGGAAGTCAAATTTCACAATAGAAGAAGGATAAAAGCCCAGGTAGAACTAATCAAAATTCCAACAAATTTCATCTATTTGAATCAAATTCAAAGACAAAGCCAATATAAAAATAAAGAGTTCATAAAAATGTTAGATTTTTTATACGTTAAGTCAAAAAAGTCTACGCTCTTCGTTATAAGTCGGAAGTTGATTTCTGAGACTAAATTGTAAACTAGATAAACTCATCTTTAACAGAAATTTATTGAAAAATGTATTGTAATCACAATTAATATGTTATAAGGCAGTACGTCTAATAAAAATTTCATTTCTATGTACGTTGATTCAAAAATATATAAAGGAAGTCAAATTTCACTATAGAAGAAGAACGAAAGACCAAGCAGAACTAATCCAAATCCTAACAAATTTCATCTATCTTGAATCAAATAGAAAGACAAAGCCAACACAAAAAGAAAGTGTTCATAAAAATGTTGAATTTTATATATGTTAACTCAAAAAGTCTACACACTTCGTTATACGTCTGAAATTGATTTCTGAGACTAAATTGTAAACTAGATAAACTTATCTTTAACAGAAAAAGTTTGAAAAATGTATTGTAATTACAAATAATATGTTCTAAGGCATTCCATCTAGTAAAAATTCCATTTCTATGTACGTTGATTCAAGAAAATATGAAGGAAGTCAAATTTAACAATAGAAGAATGATGAAAGACCAAGAAGAACTAATCCAAATCCTAACGAATTTCATTTATCTTGAATCAAATAGAAAGACAAAGCCAACACAAAAAGAAAGAGTTCATAAAAATGATGATTTTTATATACGTTAACTCAAAATAGTCTACACACTTCTATATACGTCTGAAATTGATTTCTGAGACTTAATTGTAAACGAGATAAACTCATCTTTAAGAGAAAAAGTTTGAAAAATGTATTGTAATCACAAATAATATGTTATAAGTCATTAAGTCTAATAAAAATTGCATTTTTATGTACGTTGATTCAAGAAAATATCAAGGAAGTCAAATTTCACGATAGAAGAAGGATAAAAGCCCAGGTAGAACTAATCAAAATTCCAACAAATTTCATCTATTTGAATCAAATTCAAAGACAAAGCCAATATAAAAATAAAGAGTTCATAAAAATGTTAGATTTTTTATACGTTAAGTCAAAAAAGTCTACGCTCTTCGTTCTAAGTCGGAAGTTGATTTCTGAGACTAAATTGTAAACTAGATAAACTCATCTTTAACAGAAATTTTTTGAAAAATGTATTGTAGTCACAATTAATATGTTCCAAGGCAGTATGTCTAGTAAAAATTGCATTTCTATGTACGTTGATTCAAAAATATATAAAGGAAGTCAAATTTCACTATAGAAGAAGAACGAAAGACCAAGCAGAACTAATCCAAATCCTAACAAATTTCATCTATCTTGAATCAAATAGAAAGACAAAGCCAACACAAAAAGAAAGTGTTCATAAAAATGTTGAATTTTATATATGTTAACTCAAAAAGTCTACACACTTCGTTATACGTCTGAAATTGATTTCTGAGACTAAATTGTAAACTAGATAAACTTATCTTTAACAGAAAAAGTTTGAAAAATGTATTGTAATTACAAATAATATGTTCTAAGGCATTCCATCTAGTAAAAATTCCATTTCTATGTACGTTGATTCAAGAAAATATGAAGGAAGTCAAATTTAACAATAGAAGAATGATGAAAGACCAAGAAGAACTAATCCAAATCCTAACGAATTTCATTTATCTTGAATCAAATAGAAAGACAAAGCCAACACAAAAAGAAAGAGTTCATAAAAATGATGATTTTTATATACGTTGACTCAAAATAGTCTACACACTTCTATATACGTCTGAAATTGATTTCTTAAACTTAATTGTAAACGAGATAAACTCATCTTTAAGAGAAAAAGTTTGAAAAATGTATTGTAATCACAAATAATATGTTCTAAGGCATTAAGTCTAGTAAAAATTGCATTTTTATGTACGTTGATTCAAGAAAATATGAAGGAAGTCAAATTTCACAATATAAGAAGGATGAAAGACCAGCCAGAACTAATCCTAATTCTAACAAATTTTATCTATTTGAATCAAATTGAAATACAAAGCCAATACAAAAATAAAGAGTTCATAAAAATGTTGAATTTTATATACGTTATCTCAAAAAGTCTACACACTTCGTTATAAGTCGGAAATTGATTATTGAGACTAAATTGTAAACTAGATAAACTCATCTTTAACAAAAAAAATTGAAAAATGTATTGTAATTACAATTAATATGTTCTAAGGCAATACGTCTAGTAAAAATTTCATTTCTATGTACGTTGATTCAAAAATATATGAAGGAAGTCAAATTTCACTATAGAAAAAGGACGAAAGACCAAGCAGAACTAATCCAAATCCTAACAAATTTCATCTATCTTGAATCAAATAGAAAGACAAAGCCAACACAAAAAGAAAGTGTTCATAAAAATTTTGAATTTTATATACGTTATCTCAAAAAGCCTACACACTTCGTTATAAGTCGGAAATTGATTTCTGAGACTAAATTGTAAACTAGATAAAATCATCTTTAACAGAAAAAGTTTGAAAAATGTATTGTAACCACAAATAATATGTTCTAAGGCTTAACGTCTAGTAAAAATTGCATTTCTATGAACGTTAATTCAAGAAAATATGAAGGAAGTCAAATTTCACAACATAAGAAGGATGAAAGACCAGCCAGAACTAATCCAAATTCTAACAAATTTCATCTATTTGAAATCAAATCGAAAGACAAAGCAATTACAAAAATAAAGAGTTCATAAAAATGTTGAATTTTTTACACGTTAACTCAAAAAAGTCTACAGTTTTCGTTATAAGTCGGAAGTTGATTTCTGAGACTAAATTGTAAACTAGATAAACTCATCTTTAACAGAATTTTTTTGAAAAATGTATTTTGATCACAATTAATATGTTATAAGGCATTACGTCTAGTAAAAATTTCATTTCTATGTACGTTGATTCAAAAATATATGAAGGAAGTCAAATTTCACTATAGAAAAAGGACGAAAGACCAAGCAGAACTAATCCAAATCCTAACAAATTTCATCTATCTTGAATCAAATAGAAAGACAAAGCCAACACAAAAAGAAAGTGTTCATAAAAATGTTGAATTTTATATACGTTATCTCAAAAAGTCTACACACTTCGTTATAAGTCGGAAATTGATTATTGAGACTAAATTGTAAACTAGATAAACTCATCTTTAACAAAAAAAATTGAAAAATGTATTGTAATTACAATTAATATGTTCTAAGGCAATACGTCTAGTAAAAATTGCATTTCTATGTACGTTGATTCAAGAAAATATGAAGGAAGTCAAATTTCACAATAGAAGAAGGATGAAAGACCAAGAAGAACTAATCCAAATCCTATCAAATTTCATCTATCTTGAATCAAATAGAAAGGCTAAGCCAACATAAAAAGAAAGAGTTCATAAAAATGTTGAATGTTATATACGTTAACTCAAAAAGGTCTACACACTTCGTTATACATCTGAAATTGATTTCTGAGACTAAATTGTAAACTAGATAAACTCATCTTTAACAGAAAAAGTATGGAAAATGTATTTTAATCACAAATAATATGTTGAAGGCATTACGTCTAATAAAAATTGCATTTTTATGTACGTTGATTCAAGAAAATATCAAGGAAGTCAAATTTCACAATAGAAGAAGGATAAAAGCCCAGGTAGAACTAATCAAAATTCCAACAAATTTCATCTATTTGAATCAAATTCAAAGACAAAGCCAATATAAAAATAAAGAGTTCATAAAAATGTTAGATTTTTTATACGTTAAGTCAAAAAAGTCTACGCTCTTCGTTATAAGTCGGAAGTTGATTTCTGAGACTAAATTGTAAACTAGATAAACTCATCTTTAACAGAAATTTATTGAAAAATGTATTGTAATCACAATTAATATGTTATAAGGCAGTACGTCTAATAAAAATTTCATTTCTATGTACGTTGATTCAAAAATATATAAAGGAAGTCAAATTTCACTATAGAAGAAGAACGAAAGACCAAGCAGAACTAATCCAAATCCTAACAAATTTCATCTATCTTGAATCAAATAGAAAGACAAAGCCAACACAAAAAGAAAGTGTTCATAAAAATGTTGAATTTTATATATGTTAACTCAAAAAGTCTACACACTTCGTTATACGTCTGAAATTGATTTCTGAGACTAAATTGTAAACTAGATAAACTTATCTTTAACAGAAAAAGTTTGAAAAATGTATTGTAATTACAAATAATATGTTCTAAGGCATTCCATCTAGTAAAAATTCCATTTCTATGTACGTTGATTCAAGAAAATATGAAGGAAGTCAAATTTAACAATAGAAGAATGATGAAAGACCAAGAAGAACTAATCCAAATCCTAACGAATTTCATTTATCTTGAATCAAATAGAAAGACAAAGCCAACACAAAAAGAAAGAGTTCATAAAAATGATGATTTTTATATACGTTAACTCAAAATAGTCTACACACTTCTATATACGTCTGAAATTGATTTCTGAGACTTAATTGTAAACGAGATAAACTCATCTTTAAGAGAAAAAGTTTGAAAAATGTATTGTAATCACAAATAATATGTTATAAGTCATTAAGTCTAATAAAAATTGCATTTTTATGTACGTTGATTCAAGAAAATATCAAGGAAGTCAAATTTCACGATAGAAGAAGGATAAAAGCCCAGGTAGAACTAATCAAAATTCCAACAAATTTCATCTATTTGAATCAAATTCAAAGACAAAGCCAATATAAAAATAAAGAGTTCATAAAAATGTTAGATTTTTTATACGTTAAGTCAAAAAAGTCTACGCTCTTCGTTCTAAGTCGGAAGTTGATTTCTGAGACTAAATTGTAAACTAGATAAACTCATCTTTAACAGAAATTTTTTGAAAAATGTATTGTAGTCACAATTAATATGTTCCAAGGCAGTATGTCTAGTAAAAATTGCATTTCTATGTACGTTGATTCAAAAATATATAAAGGAAGTCAAATTTCACTATAGAAGAAGAACGAAAGACCAAGCAGAACTAATCCAAATCCTAACAAATTTCATCTATCTTGAATCAAATAGAAAGACAAAGCCAACACAAAAAGAAAGAGTTCATAAAAATGATGATTTTTATATACGTTAACTCAAAATAGTCTACACACTTCTATATACGTCTGAAATTGATTTCTGAGACTTAATTGTAAACGAGATAAACTCATCTTTAAGAGAAAAAGTTTGAAAAATGTATTGTAATCACAAATAATATGTTATAAGTCATTAAGTCTAATAAAAATTGCATTTTTATGTACGTTGATTCAAGAAAATATCAAGGAAGTCAAATTTCACGATAGAAGAAGGATAAAAGCCCAGGTAGAACTAATCAAAATTCCAACAAATTTCATCTATTTGAATCAAATTCAAAGACAAAGCCAATATAAAAATAAAGAGTTCATAAAAATGTTAGATTTTTTATACGTTAAGTCAAAAAAGTCTACGCTCTTCGATCTAAGTCGGAAGTTGATTTCTGAGACTAAATTGTAAACTAGATAAACTCATTTTAAACAGAAATTTTTTGAAAAATGTATGGTAATCACAATTAATATGTTCCAAGGCAGTATGTCTAGTAAAAATTGCATTTCTATGTACAAAGGAAGTCAAATTTCACTATAGAAGAAGAACGAAAGACCAAGCAGAACTAATCCAAATCCTAACAAATTTCATCTATCTTGAATCAAATAGAAAGACAAAGCCAACACAAAAAGAAAGTGTTCATAAAAATGTTGAATTTTATATATGTTAACTCAAAAAGTCTACACACTTCGTTATACGTCTGAAATTGATTTCTGAGACTAAATTGTAAACTAGATAAACTTATCTTTAACAGAAAAAGTTTGAAAAATGTATTGTAATTACAAATAATATGTTCTAAGGCATTCCATCTAGTAAAAATTCCATTTCTATGTACGTTGATTCAAGAAAATATGAAGGAAGTCAAATTTAACAATAGAAGAATGATGAAAGACCAAGAAGAACTAATCCAAATCCTAACGAATTTCATTTATCTTGAATCAAATAGAAAGACAAAGCCAACACAAAAAGAAAGAGTTCATAAAAATGATGATTTTTATATACGTTAACTCAAAATAGTCTACACACTTCTATATACGTCTGAAATTGATTTCTGAAACTTAATTGTAAACGAGATAAACTCATCTTTAAGAGAAAAAGTTTGAAAAATGTATTGTAATCACAAATAATATGTTCTAAGGCATTACGTCTAGTAAAAATTTCATTTCTATGTACGTTGATTCAAAAATATATGAAGGAATTCAAATTTCACTATAGAAAAAGGACGAAAGACCAAGCAGCACTAATCCAAATCCTAACAAATTTCATCTATCTTGAATCAAATAGAAAGACAAAGCCAACACAAAAAGAAAGTGTTCATAAAAATGTTGAATTTTATATACGTTATCTCAAAAAGTCTACACACTTCGTTATAAGTCGGAAATTGATTTCTGAGACTAAATTGTAAACTAGATAAAATCATCTTTAACAGAAAAAGTTTGAAAAATGTATTGTAATCACAAATAATATGTTCTAAGGCTTAACGTCTAGTAAAAATTGCATTTCTATGTACGTTAATTCAAGAAAATATGAAGGAAGTCAAATTTCACAACATAAGAAGGATGAAAGACCAGCCAGAACTAATCCAAATTCTAACAAATTTCATCTATTGAAATCAAATCGAAAGACAAAGCAATTACAAAAATAAAGAGTTCATAAAAATGTTGAATTTTTTACACGTTAACTCAAAAAAGTATACAGTCTTCGTTATAAGTCGGAAGTTGAATTCTGAGACTAAATTGTAAACTAGATAAACTCATCTTTAACAGAATTTTTTTGAAAAATGTATTTTAATCACAATTCATATGTTATAAGGCATTACGTCTAGTAAAAATTTCATTTCTATGTACGTTGATTCAAAAATATATGAAGGAAGTCAAATTTCACTATAGAAAAAGGACGAAAGACCAAGCAGAACTAATCCAAATCCTAACAAATTTCATCTATCTTGAATCAAATAGAAAGACAAAGCCAACACAAAAAGAAAGTGTTCATAAAAATGTTGAATTTTATATACGTTATCTCAAAAAGTCTACACACTTCGTTATAAGTCGGAAATTGATTATTGAGACTAAATTGTAAACTAGATAAACTCATATTTAACAAAAAAAATTGAAAAATGTATTGTAATTATAATTAATATGTTCTAAGGCAATACGTCTAGTAAAAATTGCACTTCTATGTACGTTGATTCAAGAAAATATGAAGGAAGTCAAATTTCACAATAGAAGAAGGATGAAAGACCAAGAAGAACTAATCCAAATCCTATCAAATTTCATCTATCTTGAATCAAATAGAAAGGCTAAGCCAACATAAAAAGAAAGAGTTCATAAAAATGTTGAATGTTATATACGTTAACTCAAAAAGGTCTACACACTTCGTTATACATCTGAAATTGATTTCTGAGACTAAATTGTAAACTAGATAAACTCATCTTTAACAGAAAAAGTATGGAAAATGTATTTTAATCACAAATAATATGTTCTAAGGCATTACGTCTAATAAAAATTGCATTTTTATGTACGTTGATTCAAGAAAATATCAAGGAAGTCAAATTTCACAATAGAAGAAGGATAAAAACCCAGGTAGAACTAATCAAATATCCAACAAATTTCATCTATTTGAATCAAATTCAAAGACAAAGCCAATATAAAAATAAAGAGTTCATAAAAATGTTAGATTTTTGATACGTTAAGTCAAAAAAGTCTACGCTCTTCGTTCTAAGTCGGAAGTTGATTTCTGAGACTAAATTGTAAACTAGATAAACTCATCTTTAACAGAAATTTTTTGAAAAATGTATTGTAATCACAATTAATATGTTCCAAGGCAGTATGTCTAGTAAAAATTGCATTTCTATGTACGTTGATTCAAAAATATATAAAGGAAGTCAAATTTCACTATAGAAGAAGAACGAAAGACCAAGCAGAACTAATCCAAATCCTAACAAATTTCATCTATCTTGAATCAAATAGAAAGACAAAGCCAACACAAAAAGAAAGTGTTCATAAAAATGTTGAATTTTATATATGTTAACTCAAAAAGTCTACACACTTCGTTATACGTCTGAAATTGATTTCTGAGACTAAATTGTAAACTAGATAAACTTATCTTTAACAGAAAAAGTTTGAAATTTGTATTGTAATTACAAATAATATGTTATAAGGCATTCCATCTAGTAAAAATTCCATTTCTATGTACGTTGATTCAAGAAAATATGAAGGAAGTCAAATTTAACAATAGAAGAATGATGAAAGACCAAGAAGAACTAATCCAAATCCTAACGAATTTCATTTATCTTGAATCAAATAGAAAGACAAAGCCAACACAAAAAGAAAGAGTTCATAAAAATGATGATTTTTATATACGTTAACTCAAAATAGTCTACACACTTCTATATACGTCTGAAATTGATTTCTGAGACTTAATTGTAAACGAGATAAACTCATCTTTAAGAGAAAAAGTTTGAAAAATGTATTGTAATCACAAATAATATGTTATAAGTCATTAAGTCTAATAAAAATTGCATTTTTATGTACGTTGATTCAAGAAAATATCAAGGAAGTCAAATTTCACGATAGAAGAAGGATAAAAGCCCAGGTAGAACTAATCAAAATTCCAACAAATTTCATCTATTTGAATCAAATTCAAAGACAAAGCCAATATAAAAATAAAGAGTTCATAAAAATGTTAGATTTTTTATACGTTAAGTCAAAAAAGTCTACGCTCTTCGTTCTAAGTCGGAAGTTGATTTCTGAGACTAAATTGTAAACTAGATAAACTCATCTTTAACAGAAATTTTTTGAAAAATGTATTGTAGTCACAATTAATATGTTCCAAGGCAGTATGTCTAGTAAAAATTGCATTTCTATGTACGTTGATTCAAAAATATATAAAGGAAGTCAAATTTCACTATAGAAGAAGAACGAAAGACCAAGCAGAACTAATCCAAATCCTAACAAATTTCATCTATCTTGAATCAAATAGAAAGACAAAGCCAACACAAAAAGAAAGAGTTCATAAAAATGATGATTTTTATATACGTTAACTCAAAATAGTCTACACACTTCTATATACGTCTGAAATTGATTTCTGAGACTTAATTGTAAACGAGATAAACTCATCTTTAAGAGAAAAAGTTTGAAAAATGTATTGTAATCACAAATAATATGTTATAAGTCATTAAGTCTAATAAAAATTGCATTTTTATGTACGTTGATTCAAGAAAATATCAAGGAAGTCAAATTTCACGATAGAAGAAGGATAAAAGCCCAGGTAGAACTAATCAAAATTCCAACAAATTTCATCTATTTGAATCAAATTCAAAGACAAAGCCAATATAAAAATAAAGAGTTCATAAAAATGTTAGATTTTTTATACGTTAAGTCAAAAAAGTCTACGCTCTTCGTTCTAAGTCGGAAGTTGATTTCTGAGACTAAATTGTAAACTAGATAAACTCATCTTTAACATAAATTTTTTGAAAAATGTATTGTAATCACAATTAATATGTTCCAAGGCAGTATGTCTAGTAAAAATTGCATTTCTATGTACGTTGATTCAAAAATATATAAAGGAAGTCAAATTTCACTATAGAAGAAGAACGAAAGACCAAGCAGAACTAATCCAAATCCTAACAAATTTCATCTATCTTGAATCAAATAGAAAGACAAAGCCAACACAAAAAGAAAGTGTTCATAAAAAAGTTGAATTTTATATATGTTAACTCAAAAAGTCTACACACTTCGTTATACGTCTGAAATTGATTTCTGAGACTAAATTGTAAACTAGATAAACTCATCTTTAACAGAAAAAGTATGGAAAATGTATTTTAATCACAAATAATATGTTCTAAGGCATTACGTCTAATAAAAATTGCATTTTTATGTACGTTGATTCAAGAAAATATCAAGGAAGTCAAATTTCACAATAGAAGAAGGATAAAAGCCCAGGTAAAACTAATCAAAATTCCAACAAATTTCATCTATTTGAATCAAATTCAAAGACAAAGCCAATATAAAAATAAAGAGTTCATAAAAATGTTAGATTTTTTATACGTTAAGTCAAAAAAGTCTACGCTCTTCGTTCTAAGTCGGAAGTTGATTTCTGAGACTAAATTGTAAACTAGATAAACTCATCTTTAACAGAAATTTTTTGAAAAATGTATTGTAATCACAATTAATATGTTCCAAGGCAGTATGTCTAGTAAAAATTGCATTTCTATGTACGTTGATTCAAAAATATATAAAGGAAGTCAAATTTCACTATAGAAGAAGAACGAAAGACCAAGCAGAACTAATCCAAATCCTAACAAATTTCATCTATCTTGAATCAAATAGAAAGACAAAGCCAACACAAAAAGAAAGTGTTCACAAAAATGTTGAATTTTATATATGTTAACTCAAAAAGTCTACACACTTCGTTATACGTCTGAAATTGATTTCTGAGACTAAATTGTAAACTAGATAAACTTATCTTTAACAGAAAAAGTTTGAAAAATGTATTGTAATTACAAATAATATGTTCTAAGGCATTCCATCTAGTAAAAATTCCATTTCTATGTACGTTGATTCAAGAAAATATGAAGGAAGTCAAATTTAACAATAGAAGAATGATGAAAGACCAAGAAGAACTAATCCAAATCCTAACGAATTTCATTTATCTTGAATCAAATAGAAAGACAAAGCCAACACAAAAAGAAAGAGTTCATAAAAATGATGATTTTTATATACGTTAACTCAAAATAGTCTACACACTTCTATATACGTCTGAAATTGATTTCTGAAACTTAATTGTAAACGAGATAAACTCATCTTTAAGAGAAAAAGTTTGAAAAATGTATTGTAATCACAAATAATATGTTCTAAGGCATTAACTCTAGTAAAAATTGCATTTCTATGTACGTTGATTCAAGAAAATATGAAGGAAGTCAAATTTCACAATATAAGAAGGATCAAAGACCAGCCAGAACTAATCCAAATTCTAACAAATTTTATCTATTTGAATCAAATTGAAATACAAAGCCAATACAAAAATAAATAGTTCATAAAAATGTTGAATTTTTTACACGTTAACTCAAAAAAGTCTACAGTCTTCGTTATAAGTCGGAAGTTGATTTCTCAGACTAAATTGTAAACTAGATAAACTCATCTTTAACAGAATTTTTTTGAAAAATGTATTTTAATCACAATTAATATATTATAAGGCATTACGTCTAGTAAAAATTTCATTTCTAGGTACGTTGATTCAAAAATATATGAAGGAAGTCAAATTTCACTATAGAAAAAGGACGAAAGACCAAGCAGAACTAATCCAAATCCTAACAAATTTCATCTATCTTGAATCAAATAGAAAGACAAAGCCAACACAAAAAGAAAGTGTTCATAAAAATGTTGAATTTTATATACGTTAACTCAAAAAAGTCTACAAACGTCGGTATAAGTCAAAAACTGATTTCTGAGACTAAATTGTAAACTAGATAAACTCATCTTTAACAGAAAAAGTTTGAAAAATGTATTTTAATCACAAATTATATGTTCTAAGGAATTACGTCTAGTAAAAATTGCATTTCTATGGACGTTAATTCAAGAAAATATGAAGGAAGCCAAATTTCAAAATATAAGAAGGATGAAAGACCAGCCAGAACTAATCCAAATTCTAACAAATTTCATCTATTTGAATCAAATTGAAAGACAAAGCCAAGACAAAAATAAAGAGTTCATAAAAATGTTGAATTTTTTATACGTTAACTCAAAAAAGTTTACACTCTTCGTTATAAGTCGGAAGTCGATTTCCGAGACTAAATTTTAAACTAGTTAAACTCATCTTTAACATAAAAAGTTTGAAAAATGTATTGTAATCACAATAAATATGTTCTAAGGCAATACGTATAGTAAAAATTGCATTTCTATGTACGTTGATTCAAGAATATATGGAGGAAGTCAAATTTCACTATAGAGGAAGGACGAAAGATCAAGCAGAACTAATCCAAATCCTAACAAATTTCATCTATCTTGAATCAAATAGAAAGACAAAGCCAACACAAAAAAAAGTATTCATAAAAATGTTGAATTTTTTATACGTTAACTCAAAAAGTCTACACACTTCGTTATAAGTCGGAAATTGATTTCTGAGACTATATTGTAAACTATATAAACTCATCTTTAACAGAAAAAGTTTGAAAAATGTATTGTAATTACAATTAATATGTTCTAAGGAAATACGTCTAGTAAAAATTGCATTTCTATGTACGTTGATTCAAGAATATATGAAGGAAGTCAAATTTCACAATAGAATATAGATGAAAGACCAAGAAGAACTAATCCAAATCCTAACAAATTTCATCTATCTTGAATCAAATAGTAAGATAAAGCCAACACAAAAAGAAAGGGTTCATAAAAATGTTGAATTTTATATACGTTAACTCAAAAAAGTCTACACACTTCGTTATACATCTGAAATTGATTTCTGAGACTAAATTCTAAACTAGATAAACTCATCTTTAACAGAAAAAGGATGAAAAATGTATTGTAATCACAATTAATATGTTCTAAGCCATTACGTCTAGTAAAAATAGCATTTCTGTGTACGTTGATTCAAGAAAATATGAAGGAAGTCAAATTTCACAATATAAGAAGGATGAATGACCAGCCAGAACTAATCCAAATTCTAAAAAAATTCATCTATTTGAATCAAATTGAAAGACAAAGCCAAGACAAAAATAAAGAGTTCATAAAAATGTTGAATTTTTTATACGTTAACTCAAAAAAGTCTACAAATTTCGGTAAAGTCGGAAGTTGATTTCTGAGACTAAATTGTAAACTAGATAAACTTATCTTTAACAGAAAAAGTATGAAAAATGTATTGTAATCACAATTAATATGTTCTAAGCCATTACGTCTAGTAAAAATAGCATTTTTGTGTACGTTGATTCAAGAAAATATGAAGGAAGTCAAATTTCACAATATAAGAAGGATGAAAGACCAGCCAGAACTAATCCAAATTCTAACAAATTTCATCTATTTGAATCAAATTGAAAGACAAAGCCAAGACAAAAATAAAGAGTTCATAAAAATGTTGAATTTTTTATACGTTAACTCAAAAAAGTCTACACTCTTTGTTATAAGTTGGAAGTTGATTTCTGAGACTAAATTGTAAACTAGATAAACTCATCTTTAGCAGAAAAAGTTTGAAAAATGTATTGTAATCACAATTAATATGTTCTAAGGCTGTACGTCTAATAAAAATTGCATTTCTATGTACGTTGATTCAAGAATATATGAAGGAAGTCAAATTTCACAATATAAGAAGGATGAAAGACCAAGCAAAACTAATCCAAATTCTGACAAATTTCATCTATTTAAATCAAATCGAAAGACAAAGCCAATACAAAAATAAAGAGTTCATAAAAATGTTGAATTTTTTATACGTTAACTCAAAAAAGTCTACACTCTTCGTTATAAGTCGGAAGTTGATTTCTGAGACTAAACTGTAAACTAGATAAACTCATCTTTAGCAGAAAAAGTTTGAAAAATGTATTGTAATCACAATTAATATGTTCTAAGGAAGTACGTCTAGTAAAACTTGCATTTCTATGTACGTTGATTCAAGAATATATGAAGGAAGTCAAATTTCACAATAGAAGAAGGATGAAAAACCAAACAGAACGAATCCAAATCCTAAAAAATTTCATCTATATTGAATCAAATAGAAAGAAAAAGCCAACACAAAAAGAAAGAGTTAATAAAATGTTGAATTTTATATACGTTAACTCAAAAAAGTCTACAAATTTCGGTATAAGTCGGAAGTTGATTTCTGAGACTAAATTGTAAACAATATAAACTCATCTTTAAGATAAAAAGTTTGAAAAATGTATTGTAATTACAATTAATATGTTCTAAGGCAATACGTCTAGTAAAAACTGCATTTCTATGTACGTTGATTCAAGAAAATATGAAGGAAGTCAAATTTCACAATAGAAGAAGGATGAAAGACCAAGAAGAACTAATCCAAATCCTAACTAATTTCATCTATCTTGAATCAAATAGAAAGATAAAGCCAACACAAAACAAAAGAGTTCATAAAAATGTTGAATTTTATATACGTTAACTCAAAAAAGTCTACAAACTTCGGTATAAGTAGAAAATTGATTTCTGAGACTAAATTGTAAACTAGATAAACTCATCTTTAACAGAAAAAGTTTGAAAAATGTATTTTAATCACAAATTATATGTTCTAAGGAATTACGTCTAGTAAAAATTGCATTTCTATGGACGTTAATTCATGAAAATATGAAGGAAGCCAAATTTCACAATAGAAGAAGGATGAAAGACCAGCCAGAACTAATCCAAATTGTAACAAAATTCATCTATTTGAATCAAATTGAAAGACAAAGCCAATACAAAAATAAAGAGTTCATAAAAAAGTTGAATTTTTTATACGTTAACTCAAAAAAGTCTACACTCTTCGTTATAAGTCGGAAGTTGATTTCCGAGACTAAATTGTAAACTAGTTAAACTCATCTTTAACATAAAAAGTTTGAAAAATGTATTGTAATCACAATAAATATGTTCTAAGGAAATACGTATAGTAAAAATTGCATTTCTATGTACGTTGATTTAAGAATATATGAAGGAAGTCAAATTTCACTATAGAAGAAGGACGAAAGATCAAGCAGAACTAATCCAAATCATAACAAATTTCATCTATCTTGAATCAAATAGAAAGACAAATCCAACACAAAAAAAAAGTATTCATAAAAATGTTGAATTTTTTATACGTTAACTCAAAAAGTCTACACACTTCGTTATAAGTCGGAAATTGATTTCTGAGACTATATTGTAAACTATATAAACTCATCTTTAACAGAAAAAGTTTGAAAAATGTATTGTAATTACAATTAATATGTTCTAAGGAAATACGTCTAGTAAAAATTGCATTTCTATGTACGTTGATTCAAGAGTATATGAAGGAAGTGAAATTTCACAATAGAAGAAGGATGAAAGACCAAGAAGAACTAATCCAAATCCTAACAAATTTCATCTATCTTGAATCAAATAGAAAGATAAAGCCAACACAAAAAGAAAGAGTTCATAAAAATGTTGTGTTTTATATACGTTAACTCAAAAAAGTCTACACACTTCGTTATACATCTGAAATTGATTTCGGAGACTAAATTGTAAACTAGATAAACTCATCTTTAACAGAAAAAGTATGAAAAATGTATTGTAATCACAATTAATATGTTCTAAGCCATCACGTCTAGTAAAAATAGCATTTTTGTGTACGTTGATTCAAGAATATATGAAGGAAGTCAAATTTCACAATATAAGAAGGATGAAAGACCAGCCAGAACTAATCCAAATTCTAACAAATTTCATCTATTTGAATCAAATTGAAAGACAAAGCCAAGACAAAAATAAAGAGTTCATAAAAATGTTGAATTTTTTATACGTTAACTCAAAAAAGTCTACACTCTTCGTTATAAGTCGAAAGTTGATTTCTGAGACTAAATTGTAAACTAGATAAACTCATCTTTAGCAGAAAAAGTATGAAAAATGTATTGTAATCACAATTAATATGTTCTAAGCCATTTAGTCTAGTAAAAATAGCATTTCTGTGTAAGTTGATTCAAGAAAATATGAAGGAAGTCAAATTTCACAATATAAGAAGGATGAAAGACCAGCCAGAACTAATCCAAATTCTAACAAATTTCATCTATTTGAATCAAATTGAAAGACAAAGCCAAGACAAAAATAAAGAGTTCATAAAAATGTTGAATTTTTTATACGTTAACTCAAAAAAGTCTACACTCTTCGTTATAAGTCGGAAGTTTATTTCTGAGACTAAATTGTAAACTAGATAAACTCATCTTTAGCAGAAAAAGTTTGAAAAATGTATTGTAATCACAATTAATATGTTCTAAGGCAGTACGTCTAGTAAAAATTGCATTTCTATGTACGTTGATTCAAGAATATATGAAGGAAGTCAAATTTCACAATATAAGAAGGATGAAAGACCAAGCAAAACTAATCCAAATTCTAACAAATTTCATCTGATTAAATCAAATCGAAAGACAAAGCCAATACAAAACTAAAGAGTTCATAAAAATGTTGAATTTTTTATACGTTAACTCAAAAAAGTCTACACTCTTCGATATAAGTCGGAAGTTGATTTCTGAGACTAAATTGTAAACTAGATAAACTCATCTTTAGCAGTAAAAGTTTGAAAAATATATAGTAATCACAATTAATATATTCTAAGGAAGTACGTCTAGTAAAAATTGCATTTCTATGTACGTTGATTCAAGAATATATGAAGGAAGTCAAATTTCACAATAGAAGAAGGATGAAAAACCAAGCAGAACTAATCCAAATCCTAAAAAATTTCATCTATATTGAATCAAATAGAAAGAAAAAGCCAACACAAAAAGAAAGAGTTAATAAAATGTTGAATTTTATATACGTTAACTCAAAAAAGTCTACAAATTTCGGTATAAGTCGGAAGTTGATTTCTGAGACTAAATTGTAAACTAGATAAACTCATCTTTAAGATAAAAAGTTTGAAAAATGTATTGTAATTACAATTAATATGTTCTAAGGCAATACGTCTAGTAAAAACTGCATTTCTATGTACGTTGATTCAAGAAAATATGAAGGAAGTCAAATTTCACAATAGAAGAAGGATGAAAGACCAAGAAGAACTAATCCAAATCCTAACTAATTTCATCTATCTTGAATCAAATAGAAAGATAAAGCCAACACAAAACAAAAGAGTTCATAAAAATGTTGAATTTTATATACGTTAACTCAAAAAAGTCTACAAACTTCGGTATAAGTAGAAAATTGATTTCTGAGACTAAATTGTAAACTAGATAAACTCATCTTTAACAGAAAAAGTTTGAAAAATGTATTTTAATCACAAATTATATGTTCTAAGGAATTACGTCGAGTAAAAATTGCATTTCTATGGACGTTAATTCATGAAAGTATGAAGGAAGCCAAGTTTCACAATAGAAGAAGGATGAAAGACCAGCCAGAACTAATCCAAATTGTAACAAAATTCATCTATTTGAATCAAATTGAAAGACAAAGCCAATAAAAAAATAAAGAGTTCATAAAAAAGTTGAATTTTTTATACGTTAACTCAAAAATGTCTACACTCTTTGTTATAAGTCGGAAGTTGATTTCAAAGACTAAATTGTAAACAAGATAAACTCATCTTTAACAGAAAAAGTTTGAAAAATGTATTGTAATCACATTTAATATGTTCTAAGGCAATACGTATAGTAAAAATTGCATTTCAATGTACGTTGATTTAAGAATATATGAAGGAAGTCAAATTTCACAATATAAGAAGGATGAAAGACCAAGCAAAACTAATCCAAATTCTAACAAATTTCATGTATTTAAATCAAATCGAAAGACAAAGCCAATACAAAAATAAAGAGTTCATAAAAATGTTGAATTTTTTATACGTTAACTGAAAAAAGTCTACACTCTTCGTTATAAGTTGGAAATTGATTTCTGAGACTATATTGTAAACTAGATAAACTCATCTTTAACAGAAAAAGTTTGAAAAATGTATTGTAATTACAATTAATATGTTCTAAGGAAATACGTCTAGTAAAAATTGCATTTCTATGTACGTTGATTCAAGAAAATATGAAGGAAGTCAAATTTCACAATAGAAGAAGTATGAAAGACCTTGCAGAACTAGTCCAAATCCTAACAAATTTCATCTATTTGAATCAAATTGAAAGACAAAGCCAATACAAGTGTATTGTAATTACAATTAATATGTTCTAAGGCAATACGTCTAGTAAAAATTGCATTTCTATGTATGTTGATTCAAGAAAATATGAAGGAAGTCAAATTTCACAATAGAAGAAGGATGAAAGACCATGCAGAACTAATCCAAATCCTAACATATTTCATCTATCTTGAATCAAATAGAAAGACAAAGCCAACACAAAAAGAAAGAGTTCATAAAAATGTTGAATTTTATATACGTTAACTCAAAAAAGTCTACACATTTCGTTATAAGTCGGAAATTGATTTCTGGGACTAAATTGTAAACTAGATAAACTCATCTTTAACAGAAAAAGTTTGAAAAATGTATTGTAATTACAATTAATATGTTCTAAGGCATTACGTCTAGTAAAAACTGCATTTCTATGTGATTCAAGAAAATATGAAGGAAGTCAAATTTCACAATAGAAGAAGGATGAAAGACCAAGAAGAACTAATCCAAATCCTAACAAATTTAATCTATCTTGAATCAAATAGAAAGACAAAGCCAACACAAAAAGAAAGAGTTCATAAAAATGTTGAATTTTATGTACGTTAACTCAAAAAAGTCTACACACTTCGTTATACATCTGAAATTGATTTCTGAGACTAAATTGTAAACTAGATAAACTCATCTTTAACAGAAAAAGTATGAAAAATGTATTGTAATCACAATTAATATGTTCTAAGCCATTACGTCTAGTAAAAATAGCATTTCTGGGTACGTTGATTCAAGAAAATATGAAGGAAGTCAAATTTCACAATAGAAGAAGGATGAAAGACCAAGAAGAACTAATCCAAATCCTAACAAATTTCATCTATCTTGAATCAAATAGAAAGACAAAGCCAACACAAAAAGAAAGAGTTCATAAAAATGTTGAGTTTTATATACGTTAACTCAAAAAAGTCTACACACTTCGTTATACATCTGAAATTGATTTCTGAGACTAAATTGTAAACTAGATAAACTCATCTTTAACAGAAAAAGTATGAAAAATGTATTGTAATCACAATTAATATGTTCTAAGCCATTACGTCTAGTAAAAATAGTATTTCTGTGTACGTTGATTCAAGAAAATATGAAGGAAGTCAAATTTCACAATATAAGAAGGATGAACGACCAGCCAGAACTAATCCAAATTCTAACAAATTTCATCTATTTGAATCAAATTGAAAGACAAAGCCAAGACAAAAATAAAGAGTTCATAAAAATGTTGAATTTTTTATACGTTAACTCAAAAATGTCCACACTCTTTGTTATAAGTCGGAAGTTGATTTCTGAGACTAAATTGTAAACAAGATAAACTCATCTTTAACAGAAAAAGTTTGAAAAATGTATTTTAATCACAAATTATATGTTCTAAGGAATTACGTCTAGTAAAAATTGCATTTCTATGGACGTTAATTCATGAAAATATGAAGGAAGCCAAATTTCACAATAGAAGAAGGATGAAAGACCAGCCAGAACTAATCCAAATTGTAACAAAATTCATCTATTTGAATCAAATTGAAAGACAAAGCCAATACAAAAATAAAGAGTTTATAAAAAAGTTGAATTTTTTATACGTTAACTCAAAAATGTCTACACTCTTTGTTATAAGTCGGAAGTTGATTTCTGAGACTAAATTGTAAACAAGATAAACTCATCTTTAACAGAAAAAGTTTGAAAAATGTATTGTAATTACAATTAATATGTTCTAAGGAAATACATCTAGTAAAAATTGCATTTCTATGTACGTTGATTCAAGAATATATGAAGGAAGTCAAATTTCACAATAGAAGAAGGATGAAAGACCAAGAAGAACTAATCCAAATCCTAACAAATTTCATCTATCTTGAATCAAATAGAAAGATAAAGCCAACACAAAAAGAAAGAGTTCATAAAAATGTTGTGTTTTATATACGTTAACTCAAAAGAGTCTACACACTTCGTTATACATATGAAATTGATTTCGGAGACTAAATTGTAAACTAGATAAACTCATCTTTAACAGAAAAAGTATGAAAAATGTATTGTAATCACAATTAATATGTTCTAAGCCATCACGTCTAGTAAAAATAGCATTTTTGTGTACGTTGATTCAAGAAAATATGAAGGAAGTCAAATTTCACAATATAAGAAGGATGAAAGACCAGCCAGAACTAATCCAAATTCTAACAAATTTCATCTATTTGAATCAAATTGAAAGACAAAGCCAAGACAAAAATAAAGAGTTCATAAAAATGTTGAATTTTTTATACGTTAACTCAAAAAAGTCTACACTCTTCGTTATAAGTCGGAAGTTTATTTCTGAGACTAAATTGTAAACTAGATAAACTCATCTTTAGCAGAAAAAGTATGAAAAATGTATTGTAATCACAATTAATATGTTCTAAGCCATTACGTCTAGTAAAAATAGCATTTCTGTGTAAGTTGATTCAAGAAAATATGAAGGAAGTCAAATTTCACAATATAAGAAGGATGAATGACCAGCCAGAACTAATCCAAATTCTAACAAATTTCATCTATTTGAATCAAATTGAAAGACAAAGCCAAGACAAAAATAAAGAGTTCATAAAAATGTTGAATTTTTTATACGTTAACTCAAAAAAGTCTACACTCTTCGTTATAAGTCGGAAGTTGATTTCCGAGACTAAATTGTAAACTAGTTAAACTCATCTTTAACATAAAAAGTTTGAAAAATGTATTGTAATCACAATAAATATGTTCTAAGGAAATACGTAAGATAAAAATTGCATTTCTGTGTACTTTGATTTAAGAATATATGAAGGAAGTCAAATTTCACAATATAAGAAGGATGAAAGACCAAGCAAAACTAATCCAAATTCTAACAAATTTCATCTATTTAAATCAAATCGAAAGACAAAGCCAATACAAAAATAAAGAGTTCATAAAAATGTTGAATTTTTTATACGTTAACTCAAAAAAGTCTACACTCTTCGTTATAAGTCGGAAGTTGATTTCTGAGACTAAATTGTAAACTAGATAAACTCATCTTTAGCAGAAAAAGTTTGAAAAATGTATTGTAATCACAATTAATATGTTCTAAGGAAGTACGTCTAGTAAAAATTGCATTTCTATGTACGTTGATTCAAGAATATATGAAGGAAGTCAAATTTCACAATAGAAGAAGGATGAAAAACCAAGCAGAACTAATCCAAATCCTAAAAAATTTCATCTATAGTGAATCAAATAGAAAGAAAAAGCCAACACAAAAAGAAAGAGTTAATAAAATGTTGAATTTTATATACGTTAACTCAAAAAAGTCTACAAATTTCGGTATAAGTCGGAAGTTGATTTCTGAGACTAAATTGTAAACTAGATAAACTCATCTTTAAGATAAAAAGTTTGAAAAATGTATTGTAATTAAAATTAATATGTTCTAAGGCAATACGTCTAGTAAAAACTGCATTTCTATGTACGTTGATTCAAGAAAATATGAAGGAAGTCAAATTTCACAATAGAAGAAGGATGAAAGACCAAGAAGAACTAATCCAAATCCTAACTAATTTCATCTATCTTGAATCAAATAGAAAGATAAAGCCAACACAAAACAAAAGAGTTCATAAAAATGTTGAATTTTATATACGTTACCTCAAAAAAGTCTACAAACTTCGGTATAAGTAGAAAATTTATTTCTGAGACTAAATTGTAAACTAGATAAACTCATCTTTAACCGAAAAAGTTTGAAAAATGTATTTTAATCACAAATTATATGTTCTAAGGAATTACGTCTAGTAAGAATTGCATTTCTATGGACGTTAATTCATGAAAATATGAAGGAAGCCAAATTTCACAATATAAGAAGGATGAAAGACCAGCCAAAACTAATCCAAATTGTAACAAAATTCATCTATTTGAATCAAATTGAAAGACAAAGCCAATACAAAAATAAAGAGTTCATAAAAAAGTTGAATTTTTTATACGTTAACTCAAAAATGTCTACACTCTTTGTTATAAGTCGGAAGTTGATTTCTGAGACTAAATTGTAAACAAGATAAACTCATCTTTAACAGAAAAAGTTTGAAAAATGTATTGTAATCACATTTAATATGTTCTAAGGAAGTACGTCTAGTAAAAATTGCATTTCTATGTACGTTGATTCAAGAATATATGAAGGAAGTCAAATTTCACAATAGAAGAAGGATGAAAGACCAAGAAGAACTAATCCAAATCCTAACAAATTTCATCTATCTTGAATCAAATAGAAAGATAAAGCCAACACAAAAAGAAAGAGTTCATAAAAATGTTGAATTTTATATACGTTAACTCAAAAAAGTGTACACACTTCGTTATACATCTGAAATTGATTTCTGAGACTAAATTGTAAACTAGATAAACTCATCTTTAACAGAAAAAGTATGAAAAATGTATTGTAATCACAATTAATATGTTCTAAGCCATTACATCTAGTAAAAATAACATTTCTGTGTACGTTGATTCAAGAAAATATGAAGGAAATCAAATTTCACAATATAAGAAGGATGAATGACCAGCCAGAACTAATCCAAATTCTAACAAATTTCATCTATTTGAATCAAATTGAAAGACAAAGCCAAGACAAAAATAAAGAGTTCATAAAAATGTTGAATTTTTTATACGTTAACTCAAAAAAGTCTACACTCTTCGTTATAAGTCGGAAGTTGATTTCCGAGACTAAATTGTAAACTAGTTAAACTCATCTTTAACATAAAAAGTTTGAAAAATGTATTGTAATCACAATAAATATGTTCTAAGGAAATACGTATAGTAAAAATTGCATTTCTATGTACGTTGATTTAAGAATATATGAAGGAAGTCAAATTTCACTATAGAAGAAGGACGAAAGATCAAGCAGAACTAATCCAAATCATAACAAATTTCATCTATCTTGAATCAAATAGAAAGACAAATCCAACACAAAAAAAAAGTATTCATAAAAATGTTGAATTTTTTATACGTTAACTCAAAAAGTCTACACACTTCGTTATAAGTCGGAAATTGATTTCTCAGACTATATTGTAAACTATATAAACTCATCTTTAACAGAAAAAGTTTGAAAAATGTATTGTAATTACAATTAATATGTTCTAAGGAAATACGTCTAGTAAAAATTGCATTTCTATGTACGTTGATTCAAGAGTATATGAAGGAAGTGAAATTTCACAATAGAAGAAGGATGAAAGACCAAGAAGAACTAATCCAAATCCTAACAAATTTCATCTATCTTGAATCAAATAGAAAGATAAAGCCAACACAAAAAGAAAGAGTTCATAAAAATGTTGTGTTTTATATACGTTAACTCAAAAAAGTCTACACACTTCGTTATACATCTGAAATTGATTTCGGAGACTAAATTGTAAACTAGATAAACTCATCTTTAACAGAAAAAGTATGAAAAATGTATTGTAATCACAATTAATATGTTCTAAGCCATCACGTCTAGTAAAAATAGCATTTTTGTGTACGTTGATTCAAGAATATATGAAGGAAGTCAAATTTCACAATATAAGAAGGATGAAAGACCAGCCAGAACTAATCCAAATTCTAACAAATTTCATCTATTTGAATCAAATTGAAAGACAAAGCCAAGACAAAAATAAAGAGTTCATAAAAATGTTGAATTTTTTATACGTTAACTCAAAAAAGTCTACACTCTTCGTTATAAGTCGAAAGTTGATTTCTGAGACTAAATTGTAAACTAGATAAACTCATCTTTAACAGAAAAAGTATGAAAAATGTATTGTAATCACAATTAATATGTTCTAAGCCATCACGTCTAGTAAAAATAGCATTTTTGTGTACGTTGATTCAAGAATATATGAAGGAAGTCAAATTTCACAATATAAGAAGGATGAAAGACCAGCCAGAACTAATCCAAATTCTAACAAATTTCATCTATTTGAATCAAATTGAAAGACAAAGCCAAGACAAAAATAAAGAGTTCATAAAAATGTTGAATTTTTTATACGTTAACTCAAAAAAGTCTACACTCTTCGTTATAAGTCGAAAGTTGATTTCTGAGACTAAATTGTAAACTAGATAAACTCATCTTTAGCAGAAAAAGTATGAAAAATGTATTGTAATCACAATTAATATGTTCTAAGCCATTACGTCTAGTAAAAATAGCATTTCTGTGTAAGTTGATTCAAGAAAATATGAAGGAAGTCAAATTTCACAATATAAGAAGGATGAATGACCAGCCAGAACTAATCCAAATTCTAACAAATTTCATCTATTTGAATCAAATTGAAAGACAAAGCCAAGACAAAAATAAAGAGTTCATAAAAATGTTGAATTTTTTATACGTTAACTCAAAAAAGTCTACACTCTTCGTTATAAGTCGGAAGTTGATTTCCGAGACTAAATTGTAAACTAGTTAAACTCATCTTTAACATAAAAAGTTTGAAAAATGTATTGTAATCACAATAAATATGTTCTAAGGAAATACGTATAGTAAAAATTGCATTTCTATGTACGTTGATTTAAGAATATATGAAGGAAGTCAAATTTCACTATAGAAGAAGGACGAAAGATCAAGCAGAACTAATCCAAATCATAACAAATTTCATCTATCTTGAATCAAATAGAAAGACAAATCCAACACAAAAAAAAAGTATTCATAAAAATGTTGAATTTTTTATACGTTAACTCAAAAAGTCTACACACTTCGTTATAAGTCGGAAATTGATTTCTGAGACTATATTGTAAACTATATAAACTCATCTTTAACAGAAAAAGTTTGAAAAATGTATTGTAATTACAATTAATATGTTCTAAGGAAATACGTCTAGTAAAAATTGCATTTCTATGTACGTTGATTCAAGAGTATATGAAGGAAGTGAAATTTCACAATAGAAGAAGGATGAAAGACCAAGAAGAACTAATCCAAATCCTAACAAATTTCATCTATCTTGAATCAAATAGAAAGATAAAGCCAACACAAAAAGAAAGAGTTCATAAAAATGTTGTGTTTTATATACGTTAACTCAAAAAAGTCTACACACTTCGTTATACATCTGAAATTGATTTCGGAGACTAAATTGTAAACTAGATAAACTCATCTTTAACAGAAAAAGTATGAAAAATGTATTGTAATCACAATTAATATGTTCTAAGCCATCACGTCTAGTAAAAATAGCATTTTTGTGTACGTTGATTCAAGAATATATGAAGGAAGTCAAATTTCACAATATAAGAAGGATGAAAGACCAGCCAGAACTAATCCAAATTCTAACAAATTTCATCTATTTGAATCAAATTGAAAGACAAAGCCAAGAGAAAAATAAAGAGTTCATAAAAATGTTGAATTTTTTATACGTTAACTCAAAAAAGTCTACACTCTTCGTTATAAGTCGAAAGTTGATTTCTGAGACTAAATTGTAAACTAGATAAACTCATCTTTAGCAGAAAAAGTATGAAAAATGTATTGTAATCACAATTAATATGTTCTAAGCCATTACGTCTAGTAAAAATAGCATTTCTGTGTAAGTTGATTCAAGAAAATATGAAAGAAGTCAAATTTCACAATATAAGAAGGATGAAAGACCAGCCAGAACTAATCCAAATTCTAACAAATTTCATCTATTTGAATCAAATTGAAAGACAAAGCCAAGACAAAAATAAAGAGTTCATAAAAATGTTGAATTTTTTATACGTTAACTCAAAAAAGTCTACACTCTTCGTTATAAGTCGTAAGTTTATTTCTGAGACTAAATTGTAAACTAGATAAACTCATCTTTAGCAGAAAAAGTTTGAAAAATGTATTGTAATCACAATTAATATGTTCTAAGGCAGTACGTCTAGTAAAAATTGCATTTCTATGTACGTTGATTCAAGAATATATGAAGGAAGTCAAATTTCACAATATAAGAAGGATGAAAGACCAAGCAAAACTAATCCAAATTCTAACAAATTTCATCTGATTAAATCAAATCGAAAGACAAAGCCAATACAAAACTAAAGAGTTCATAAAAATGTTGAATTTTTTATACGTTAACTCAAAAAAGTCTACACTCTTCGATATAAGTCGGAAGTTGATTTCTGAGACTAAATTGTAAACTAGATAAACTCATCTTTAGCAGTAAAAGTTTGAAAAATATATAGTAATCACAATTAATATATTCTAAGGAAGTACGTCTAGTAAAAATTGCATTTCTATGTACGTTGATTCAAGAATATATGAAGGAAGTCAAATTTCACAATAGAAGAAGGATGAAAAACCAAGCAGAACTAATCCAAATCCTAAAAAATTTCATCTATATTGAATCAAATAGAAAGAAAAAGCCAACACAAAAAGAAAGAGTTAATAAAATGTTGAATTTTATATACGTTAACTCAAAAAAGTCTACAAATTTCGGTATAAGTCGGAAGTTGATTTCTGAGACTAAATTGTAAACTAGATAAACTCATCTTTAAGATAAAAAGTTTGAAAAATGTATTGTAATTACAATTAATATGTTCTAAGGCAATACGTCTAGTAAAAACTGCATTTCTATGTACGTTGATTCAAGAAAATATGAAGGAAGTCAAATTTCACAATAGAAGAAGGATGAAAGACCAAGAAGAACTAATCCAAGTCCTAACTAATTTCATCTATCTTGAATCAAATAGAAAGATAAAGCCAACACAAAACAAAAGAGTTCATAAAAATGTTGAATTTTATATACGTTAACTCAAAAAAGTCTACAAACTTCGGTATAAGTAGAAAATTGATTTCTGAGACTCAATTGTAAACTAGATAAACTCATCTTTAACAGAAAAAGTTTGAAAAATGTATTTTAATCACAAATTATATGTTCTAAGGAATTACGTCTAGTAAAAATTGCATTTCTATGGACGTTAATTCATGAAAATATGAAGGAAGCCAAATTTCACAATAGAAGAAGGATGAAAGACCAGCCAGAACTAATCCAAATTGTAACAAAATTCATCTATTTGAATCAAATTGAAAGACAAAGCCAATACAAAAATAAAAAGTTCATAAAAAAGTTGAATTTTTTATACGTAAATTCAAAAATGTCTACACTCTTTGTTATAAGTCGGAAGTTGATTTCTGAGACTAAATTGTAAACAAGATAAACTCATCTTTAACAGAAAAAGTTTGAAAAATGTATTGTAATTACAATTAATATGTTCTAAGGAAATACATCTAGTAAAAATTGCATTTCTATGTACGTTGATTCAAGAATATATGAAGGAAGTTAAATTTCACAATAGAAGAAGGATGAAAGACCAAGAAGAACTAATCCAAATCCTAACAAATTTCATCTATCTTGAATCAAATAGAAAGATAAAGCCAACACAAAAAGAAAGAGTTCATAAAAATGTTGAATTTTTTATACGTTAACTCAAAAAAGTCTACACTCTTCGTTATAAGTCGAAAGTTGATTTCTGAGACTAAATTGTAAACTAGATAAACTCATCTTTAACAGAAAAAGTATGAAAAATGTATTGTAATCACAATTAATATGTTCTAAGCCATCACGTCTAGTAAAAATAGCATTTTTGTGTACGTTGATTCAAGAATATATGAAGGAAGTCAAATTTCACAATATAAGAAGGATGAAAGACCAGCCAGAACTAATCCAAATTCTAACAAATTTCATCTATTTGAATCAAATTGAAAGACAAAGCCAAGACAAAAATAAAGAGTTCATAAAAATGTTGAATTTTTTATACGTTAACTCAAAAAAGTCTACACTCTTCGTTATAAGTCGAAAGTTGATTTCTGAGACTAAATTGTAAACTAGATAAACTCATCTTTAGCAGAAAAAGTATGAAAAATGTATTGTAATCACAATTAATATGTTCTAAGCCATTACGTCTAGTAAAAATAGCATTTCTGTGTAAGTTGATTCAAGAAAATATGAAAGAAGTCAAATTTCACAATATAAGAAGGATGAAAGACCAGCCAGAACTAATCCAAATTCTAACAAATTTCATCTATTTGAATCAAATTGAAAGACAAAGCCAAGACAAAAATAAAGAGTTCATAAAAATGTTGAATTTTTTATACGTTAACTCAAAAAAGTCTACACTCTTCGTTATAAGTCGGAAGTTTATTTCTGAGACTAAATTGTAAACTAGATAAACTCATCTTTAGCAGAAAAAGTTTGAAAAATGTATTGTAATCACAATTAATATGTTCTAAGGCAGTACGTCTAGTAAAAATTGCATTTTTATGTACGTTGATTCAAGAATATATGAAGGAAGTCAAATTTCACAATATAAGAAGGATGAAAGACCAAGCAAAACTAATCCAAATTCTAACAAATTTCATCTGATTAAATCAAATCGAAAGACAAAGCCAATACAAAACTAAAGAGTTCATAAAAATGTTGAATTTTTTATACGTTAACTCAAAAAAGTCTACACTCTTCGATATAAGTCGGAAGTTGATTTCTGAGACTAAATTGTAAACTAGATAAACTCATCTTTAGCAGTAAAAGTTTGAAAAATATATAGTAATCACAATTAATATATTCTAAGGAAGTACGTCTAGTAAAAATTGCATTTCTATGTACGTTGATTCAAGAATATATGAAGGAAGTCAAATTTCACAATAGAAGAAGGATGAAAAACCAAGCAGAACTAATCCAAATCCTAAAAAATTTCATCTATATTGAATCAAATAGAAAGAAAAAGCCAACACAAAAAGAAAGAGTTAATAAAATGTTGAATTTTATATACGTTAACTCAAAAAAGTCTACAAATTTCGGTATAAGTCGGAAGTTGATTTCTGAGACTAAATTGTAAACTAGATAAACTCATCTTTAAGATAAAAAGTTTGAAAAATGTATTGTAATTACAATTAATATGTTCTAAGGCAATACGTCTAGTAAAAACTGCATTTCTATGTACGTTGATTCAAGAAAATATGAAGGAAGTCAAATTTCACAATAGAAGAAGGATGAAAGACCAAGAAGAACTAATCCAAATCCTAACTAATTTCATCTATCTTGAATCAAATAAAAAGATAAAGCCAACACAAAACAAAAGAGTTCATAAAAATGTTGAATTTTATATACGTTAACTCAAAAAAGTCTACAAACTTCGGTATAAGTAGAAAATTGATTTCTGAGACTAAATTGTAAACTAGATAAACTCATCTTTAACAGAAAAAGTTTGAAAAATGTATTTTAATCACAAATTATATGTTCTAAGGAATTACGTCTAGTAAAAATTGCATTTCTATGGACGTTAATTCATGAAAATATGAAGGAAGCCAAATTTCACAATAGAAGAAGGATGAAAGACCAGCCAGAACTAATCCAAATTGTAACAAAATTCATCTATTTGAATCAAATTGAAAGACAAAGCCAATACAAAAATAAAGAGTTCATAAAAAAGTTGAATTTTTTATACGTAAATTCAAAAATGTCTACACTCTTTGTTATAAGTCGGAAGTTGATTTCTGAGACTAAATTGTAAACAAGATAAACTCATCTTTAACAGAAAAAGTTTGAAAAATGTATTGTAATTACAATTAATATGTTCTAAGGAAATACATCTAGTAAAAATTGCATTTCTATGTACGTTGATTCAAGAATATATGAAGGAAGTTAAATTTCACAATAGAAGAAGGATGAAAGACCAAGAAGAACTAATCCAAATCTTAACAAATTTCATCTATCTTGAATCAAATAGAAAGATAAAGCCAACACAAAAAGAAAGAGTTCATAAAAATTTTGAATTTTATATACGTTAACTCAAAAAAGTCTACACACTTCGTTATACATCTGAAATTGATTTCTGAGACTAAATTGTAAACTAGATAAACTCATCTTTAACAGAAAAAGTATGAAAAATGTATTGTAATCACAATTAATATGTTCTAAGCCATTACGTCTAGTAAAAATAGTATTTCTGTGTACGTTGATTCAAGAAAATATGAAGGAAGTCAAATTTCACAATATAAGAAGGATGAACGACCAGCCAGAACTAATCCAAATTCTAACAAATTTCATCTATTTGAATCAAATTGAAAGACAAAGCCAAGACAAAAATAAAGAGTTCATAAAAATGTTGAATTTTTTATACGTTAACTCAAAAATGTCCACACTCTTTGTTATAAGTCGGAAGTTGATTTCTGAGACTAAATTGTAAACAAGATAAACTCATCTTTAACAGAAAAAGTTTGAAAAATGTATTTTAATCACAAATTATATGTTCTAAGGAATTACGTCTAGTAAAAATTGCATTTCTATGGACGTTAATTCATGAAAATATGATGAAGCCAAATTTCACAATAGAAGAAGGATGAAAGACCAGCCAGAACTAATCTAAATTGTAACAAAATTCATCTATTTGAATCAAATTGAAAGACAAAGCCAATACAAAAATAAAGAGTTTATAAAAAAGTTGAATTTTTTATACGTTAACTCAAAAATGTCTACACTCTTTGTTATAAGTCGGAAGTTGATTTCTGAGACTAAATTGTAAACAAGATAAACTCATCTTTAACAGAAAAAGTTTGAAAAATGTATTGTAATTACAATTAATATGTTCTAAGGAAATACATCTAGTAAAAATTGCATTTCTATGTACGTTGATTCAAGAATATATGAAGGAAGTCAAATTTCACAATAGAAGAAGGATGAAAGACCAAGAAGAACTAATCCAAATCCTAACAAATTTCATCTATCTTGAATCAAATAGAAAGATAAAGCCAACACAAAAAGAAAGAGTTCATAAAAATGTTGAATTTTAATTACGTTAACTCAAAAAAGTCTACACACTTCGTTATTAGTCGGAAATTGATTTCTGAGACTAAATTGTAAACTAGATAAACTCATTTTTAACAGAAAAAGTTTGAAAAATGTATTGTAATTACAGTTAATATGTTCTAAGGCAATACGTCTAGTGAAAATTGTATTTCTATGTACGTTGATCCAAGAAAATATGAAGGAAGTCTAATTTCACAATAGAAGAAGGATGAAAGACCAAGAAGAACTAATCCAAATCCTAACAAATTTCATCTATCTTGAATCAAATAGAAATACAAAGCCAACATAAAAAGAAAGAGTTCATAAAAATGTTGAATTTTATTTACATTAACACAAAAAAGTCTACACACTTCGTTATAAGTCGGAAATTGATTTCTGAGACTAAATTGTAAACTAGATAAACTCATTTTTAACAGAAAAAGTTTGAAAAATGTATTGTAATTACAGTTAATATGTTCTAAGGCAATACGTCTAGTAAAAATTGTATTTCTATGTACGTTGATCCAAGAAAATATGAAGGAAGTCTAATTTCACAATAGAAGAAGGATGAAAGACCAAGAAGAACTAATCCAAATCCTAACAAATTTCATCTATCTTGAATCAAATAGAAAGACAAAGCCAACACAAAAACAAAGAGTTCATAAAAATGTTGAATTTTATATACGTTAACTCAAAAAAGTCTACACACTTCGTTATACATCTGAAATTGATTTCTGAGACTAAATTGTAAACTAGATAAACTCATCTTTAACAGAAAAAGTTTGAAAAATGTATTGTAATTACAATTAATATGTTCTAAGGCAATACGTCTAGTAAAAATTGCATTTATATGTACGTTGATTCAAGAAAATATGAAGGAAGTCAAATTTCACAATAGAAGAAGGATGAAAGACCATGCAGAACTAATCCAAATCCTAACAAATTTCATCTATCTTGAATCAAATAGAAAGACAAAGCCAACACAACAAGAAAGAGTTCATAAAAATGTTGAATTTAATATACGTTAACTCAAAAAAGTCTACACATTTCGTTATAAGTCGGAAATTGGTTTCTGAGACTAAATTGTAAACTAGATAAACTCATCTTTAAAAGAAAATGTTTGAAAAATGTATTGTAATTATAATTAATATGTTCTTAGGCAATACGTTTAGTAAAAATTGCATTTCTATGTACGTTGATTCAAGAAAATATGAAGGAAGTCAAATTTCACAATAGAAGAAGGATGAAAGACCATGCAGAACTAATCCAAATCCTAACAAATTTCATCTATCTTGAATCAAATAGAAAGACAAAGCCAACACAAAAAGAAAGTGTTCATAAAAATGTTGAATTTTATATACTTTAACTCAATAAAGTCTACACATTTCGTTATAAGTCGAAAATTGATTTCTGAGACTAAATTGTAAACTAGATAAACTCATCTTTAACAGAAAAAGTTTGAAAAATGTATTGTAATTACAATTAATATGTTCTAAGGCAATATGTCTAGTAAAAATTGCATTTCTATGTACGTTGATTCAAGAAAATATGAAGGAAGTCAAATTTCACAATAGAAGAAGGATGAAAGACCAAGAAGAACTAATCCAAATCCTAACTAATTTCATCTATCTTGAATCAAATAGAAAGACAAAGCCAACACAAAACAAAAGAGTTCATAAAAATGTTGAATTTTATATACGTTAACTCAAAAAAGTCTACAAACTTCGGTATAAGTAGAAAATTGATTTCTGAGACTAAATTGTAAACTAGATAAACTCATCTTTAACAGAAAAAGTTTGAAAAATGTATTTGAATCACAAATTATATGTTCTAAGGAATTACGTCTAGTAAAAATTGCATTTCTATGGACGTTAATTCAAGAAAATATGAAGGAAGTTAAATTTCACAATAGAAGAAGGATGAAAGACCATCCAGAACTAATCCAAATTGTAACAAAATTCATCTATTTGAATCAAATTGAAATACAAAGCCAATACAAAAATAAAGAGTTCATAAAAAAGTTGTTTATACGTTAACTCAAAAAAGTCTACACTCTTTGTTTGAAGTCGGAAGTTGAGACTAAATTGTAAACAAGATAAACTCATCTTTAACAGAAAAAGTTTGAAAAATGTATTGTAATCACAATAAATATTTTCTAAGCCATTACGTCTAGTAAAAATTGCATTTCTGTGTACGTTGATTCAAGAAAATATGAAGGAAGTCAAATTTCACAATATGAGAAGGATGAAAGACCAGCCAGAACTAATCCAAATTCTAACAAATTTCATCTATTTGAATCAAATTGAAAGACAAAGCCAAGACAAAAATAAAGAGTTTATAAAAATGTTGAATTTTTTATACGTTAACTCAAAAAAGTCTACACTCTTCGTTATAAGTCGGAAGTTGATTTCTGAGACTAAATTGTAAACTAGATAAACTCATCTTTAGCAGAAAAAGTTTGAAAAATGTATTGTAATCACAATTAATATGTTCTAAGGCAGTACGTCTAGTAAAAATTGCATTTCTATGTACGTTGATTCAAGAATATATGAAGGAAGTCAAATTTCACAATATAAGAAGGATGAAAGACCAAGCAGAACTAATCCAAATTCTAACAAATTTCATCTATTTAAATCAAATCGAAAGACAAAGCCAATACAAAAATAAAGAGTTCATAAAAATGTTGAATTTTTTATACGTTAACTCAAAAAAGTCTACACTCTTCGTTATAAGTCGGAAGTTGATTTCTGAGACGAAATTGTAAACTAGATAAACTCATCTTTAGCAGAAAAAGTTAGAAAAATGTATTTTAATCACAATTAATATGTTCTAAGGAAGTACGTCTAGTAAAAATTGCATTTCTATGTACGTTGATTCAAGAATATAAGAAGGAAGTCAAATTTCACAATAGAAGAAGGATGAAAGACCAAGCAGAACTAATCCAAATCCTAAAAAATTTCATCTATATTGAATCAAATAGAAATAAAAAGCCAACACAAAAAGAAAGAGTTAATAAAATGTTGAATTTTATATACGTTAACTCAAAAAAGTCTACAAACTTCGGTATAAGTAGAAAATTGATTTCTGAGACTAAATTGTAAACTAGATAAACTCATCTTTAGCAGAAAAAGTTTGAAAAATGTATTTGAATCACAAATTATATGTTCTAAGGAATTACGTCTAGTAAAAATTGCATTACTATGGACGTTAATTCAAGAAATATGAAGGAAGTTAAATTTCACAATAGAAGAAGGATGAAAGACCATCCAGAACTAATCCAAATTGTAACAAAATTCATCTATTTGAATCAAATTGAAATACAAAGCCAATACAAAAATAAAGAGTTCATAAAAAAGTTGTTTATACGTTAACTCAAAAAAGTCTACACTCTTTGTTATAAGTCGGAAGTTGAGACTAAATTGTAAACAAGATAAACTCATCTTTAACAAAAAAAGTTTGAAAAATGTATTGTAATCACAATAAATATTTTCTAAGCCATTACGTCTAGTAAAAATTGCATTTCTGTGTACGTTGATTCAAGAAAATATGAAGGAAGTCAAATTTCACAATATGAGAAGGATGAAAGACCAGCCAGAACTAATCCAAATTCTAACAAATTTCATCTATTTGAATCAAATTGAAAGACAAAGCCAAGACAAAAATAAAGAGTTTATAAAAATGTTGAATTTTTTATACGTTAACTCAAAAAAGTCTACACTCTTCGTTATAAGTCGGAAGTTGATTTCTGAGACTAAATTGTAAACTAGATAAACTCCTCTTTAGCAGAAAAAGTTAGAAAAATGTATTTTAATCACAATTAATATGTTCTAAGGCAGTACGTCTAGTAAAAATTGCATTTTCTATGTACGTTGATTCAAGAATATAAGAAGGAAATCAAATTTCACAATAGAAGAAGGATGAAAGACCAAGCAGAACTAATCCAAATCCTAAAAAATTTCATCTATATTGAATCAAATAGAAATAAAAGGCCAACACAAAAAGAAAGAGTTAATAAAATGTTGAATTTTATATACGTTAACTCAAAAAAGTCTACAAACTTCGGTATAAGTAGAAAATTGATTTTTGAGACTAAATTGTAAACTAGATAAACTCATCTTTAACAGAAAAAGTTTGAAAAATGTATTTGAATCACAAATTATATGTTCTAAGGAATTACGTCTAGTAAGAATTGCATTTCTATGGACGTTAATTCAAGAAAATATGAAGGAAGTTAAATTTCACAATGGAAGAAGGATGAAAGACCATCCAGAACTAATCCAAATTGTAACAAAATTCATCTATTTGAATCAAATTGAAAGACAAAGCCAATACAAAAATAAAGAGTTCATAAAAAAGTTGAATTTTTTATACGTTAACTCAAAAAAGTCTACACTCTTTGTTATAAGTTGGAAGTTGAGACTAAATTGTAAACAAGATAAACTCATCTTTAACAGAAAAAGTTTGAAAAATGTATTGTAATCACAATAAATATGTTCTAAGCCGTTACGTCTAGGAAAAATTGCATTTTTGTGTACGTTGATTCAAGAAAATATGAAGGAAGTCAAATTTCACAATATGAGATGGATGAAACACCAGCCAGAACTAATCCAAATTCTAACAAATTTCATCTATTTGAATCAAATTGAAAGACAAAGCCAAGACAAAAATAAAGAGTTCATAAAAATGTTGAATTTTTTATACGTTAACTCAAAAAAGTCTACACTCTTCGTTATAAGTCGGAAGTTGATTCTTGAGACTAAATTGTAAACTAGATAAACTCATCTTTAGCAGAAAAAGTTTGAAAAATGTATTGTAATCACAATTAATATGTTCTAAGGCAGTACGTCTAGTAAAAATTGCATTTCTATGTACGTTGATTCAAGAATATATGAAGGAAGTCAAATTTCACAATATAAGAAGGATGAAAGACCAAGCAGAACTAATCCAAATTCTAACAAATTTCATCTATTTAAATCAAATCGAAAGACAAAGCCAATACAAAAATAAAGAGTTCATAAAAATGTTGAATTTTTTATACGTTAACTCAAAAAAGTCTACACTCTTCGTTATAAGTCGGAAGTTGATTTCTGAGACTAAACTGTAAACTAGATAAACTCATCTTTAGCAGAAAAAGTTTGAAAAATGTATTGTAATCACAATTAATATGTTCTAAGGAAGTACGTCTAGTAAAACTTGCATTTCTATGTACGTTGATTCAAGAATATATGAAGGAAGTCAAATTTCACAATAGAAGAAGGATGAAAAACCAAACAGAACGAATCCAAATCCTAAAAAATTTCATCTATATTGAATCAAATAGAAAGAAAAAGCCAACACAAAAAGAAAGAGTTAATAAAATGTTGAATTTTATATACGTTAACTCAAAAAAGTCTACAAATTTCGGTATAAGTCGGAAGTTGATTTCTGAGACTAAATTGTAAACAATATAAACTCATCTTTAAGATAAAAAGTTTGAAAAATGTATTGTAATTACAATTAATATGTTCTAAGGCAATACGTCTAGTAAAAACTGCATTTCTATGTACGTTGATTCAAGAAAATATGAAGGAAGTCAAATTTCACAATAGAAGAAGGATGAAAGACCAAGAAGAACTAATCCAAATCCTAACTAATTTCATCTATCTTGAATCAAATAGAAAGATAAAGCCAACACAAAACAAAAGAGTTCATAAAAATGTTGAATTTTATATACGTTAACTCAAAAAAGTCTACAAACTTCGGTATAAGTAGAAAATTGATTTCTGAGACTAAATTGTAAACTAGATAAACTCATCTTTAACAGAAAAAGTTTGAAAAATGTATTTTAATCACAAATTATATGTTCTAAGGAATTACGTCTAGTAAAAATTGCATTTCTTTGGACGTTAATTCATGAAAATATGAAGGAAGCCAAATTTCACAATAGAAGAAGGATGAAAGACCAGCCAGAACTAATCCAAATTGTAACAAAATTCATCTATTTGAATCAAATTGAAAGACAAAGCCAATACAAAAATAAAGAGTTCATAAAAAAGTTGAATTTTTTATACGTAAATTCAAAAATGTCTACACTCTTTGTTATAAGTCGGAAGTTGATTTCTGAGACTAAATTGTAAACAAGATAAACTCATCTTTAACAGAAAAAGTTTGAAAAATGTATTGTAATTACAATTAATATGTTCTAAGGAAATACATCTAGTAAAAATTGCATTTCTATGTACGTTGATTCAAGAATATATGAAGGAAGTTAAATTTCACAATAGAAGAAGGATGAAAGACCAAGAAGAACTAATCCAAATCCTAACAAATTTCATCTATCTTGAATCAAATAGAAAGATAAAGCCAACACAAAAAGAAAGAGTTCATAAAAATGTTGAATTTTATATACGTTAACTCAAAAAAGTCTACACACTTCGTTATACATCTGAAATTTATTTCTGAGACTAAATTGTAAACTAGATAAACTCATCTTTAACAGAAAAAGTATGAAAAATGTATTGTAATCACAATTAATATGTTCTAAGCCATTACGTCTAGTAAAAATAGTATTTCTGTGTACGTTGATTCAAGAAAATATGAAGGAAGTCAAATTTCACAATATAAGAAGGATGAACGACCAGCCAGAACTAATCCAAATTCTAACAAATTTCATCTATTTGAATCAAATTGAAAGACAAAGCCAAGACAAAAATAAAGAGTTCATAAAAATGTTGAATTTTTTATACGTTAACTCAAAAATGTCCACACTCTTTGTTATAAGTCGGAAGTTGATTTCTGAGACTAAATTGTAAACAAGATAAACTCATCTTTAACAGAAAAAGTTTGAAAAATGTATTTTAATCACAAATTATATGTTCTAAGGAATTACGTCTAGTAAAAATTGCATTTCTATGGACGTTAATTCATGAAAATATGAAGGAAGCCAAATTTCACAATAGAAGAAGGATGAAAGACCAGCCAGAACTAATCCAAATTGTAACAAAATTCATCTATTTGAATCAAATTGAAAGACAAAGCCAATACAAAAATAAAGAGTTTATAAAAAAGTTGAATTTTTTATACGTTAACTCAAAAATGTCTGCACTCTTTGTTATAAGTCGGAAGTTGATTTCTGAGACTAAATTGTAAACAAGATAAACTCATCTTTAACAGAAAAAGTTTGAAAAATGTATTGTAATTACAATTAATATGTTCTAAGGAAATACATCTAGTAAAAATTGCATTTCTATGTACGTTGATTCAAGAATATATGAAGGAAGTCAAATTTCACAATAGAAGAAGGATGAAAGACCAAGAAGAACTAATCCAAATCCTAACAAATTTCATCTATCTTGAATCAAATAGAAAGATAAAGCCAACACAAAAAGAAAGAGTTCATAAAAATGTTGTGTTTTATATACGTTAACTCAAAAGAGTCTACACACTTCGTTATACATCTGAAATTGATTTCTGAGACTAAATTCTAAACTAGATAAACTCATCTTTAACAGAAAAAGTATGAAAAATGTATTGTAATCACAATTAATATGTTCTAAGCCATTACGTCTAGTAAAAATAGCATTTCTGTGTACGTTGATTCAAGAAAATATGAAGGAAGTCAAATTTCACAATATAAGAAGGATGAATGACCAGCCAGAACTAATCCAAATTCTAACAAATTTCATCTATTTGAATCAAATTGAAAGACAAAGCCAAGACAAAAATAAAGAGTTCATAAAAATGTTGAATTTTTTATACGTTAACTCAAAAAAGTCTACACTCAAAAAAGTCTACACTTTTCGTAGTGTAAAAAAAAAATGAGAGGAAAGAGAAACTCTGGCGAAAACACTAGGATTTAGTTTTTTCACGTAAGTTTCATAGTTCATCCCGAATTCAATATGGTAGAAAATAATCCTAGTTCATCACAGATTCAGCAACACCAATCCTTTGCGGACAAGGTTAGGGGAAAACAAACCCTAAAACCAACAGGAATTGATATTACTAGTTTACCTAATCCTACTCTGATTGATGGAGAACCATCCCTTGTTATACCCGTGGATTACTATGAAGAGGGTTGTAAACCCTTTCAACACAGTTTCATTGCACGGCTAAACTTCACAGGGCTGAAGTTTTTTGAGGTAAAAACTCTTTTAATATCTCAATGGCAGATTAATCCTAATTCTGTTAGGTTTATGACTATGGGAAAAGGTTTCTTTGTTATTATGCTACAAGATGAGGAAACTAAGGAGAGAATCAGACGTACAAAGTGGTTTGTTCAACAACATGAACTCAAGTTAATGGATTGGTACCCAGGTTTTGATCCTGATCGTCAAAAAACTTCCCATGCAAACGTATGGGTTCACTTTCCTGGTCTACATGCAGAACTTTGGACTGAGAAGAACTTATTATCTATGGGAAAAGTTTTAGGGACTCCTATTGTGGTTGATCAAAGAACCCTAAATCTGGAGTATGGAAACTTTGCTTCAGTTTTGGTAGATGTGGATTTTGCAAAACACATTCCAAGTAGAATTAAGATTACAGCTGGGGGGAGGACGTTTTGGCAATACTTGGATATCCCAAAATCACCAAAATTCTGTATGAAGTGCTGCATAATTGGTCACAATGATGTTGAATGTAGAAGACAACCAAAGAATGATGAGAAAACTTCTAAGGCTGATGCGACAGGTGAGTGGCAGAATGTGCGTAATAGGAGAAACCGTAAGGGTGATGGAGCTGCTGAAGGTGTTGACGCTGCTGTAGGTGGTGTAAACAACGTTGCTGTAGGTGTAGGTGGTGTAAACAACGTTGCTGTAGGTGTTGGCGCTGCTGTAGGTGGTGTAAACGATGGTGCTATTGTGGTTCATGATGTTGTTAACGGTGCTGGTGGTAATGTGGATAGTGCTCTTGCTGTAGGGCACGGTGGAGCTGTGGTGAATGGGGTGGTTGAAGCTGGTTTAGTGGAGAGTGCTGGTGGTTTGGAGCGAACTATTCAGCTAGAGAAGGATTTCGCGAATACTGAAGCCAATCTTCATGCTGCGTCTGAAGCTTTTGAGAAAGCTAAGAAGGCGTTAGCATTGCAAAAGAGTTCGGATATTGGGTTGTCAATGGTTGAAATTGCAACCTCATCTAAGTCTACTAAGAGTGGTGAATTGGCAAGAACTAATCACTCTAGTGACGGGAATGATGCGAGTT
Organism: Papaver somniferum; assembly: GCF_003573695.1. Lineage (NCBI taxonomy): Eukaryota > Viridiplantae > Streptophyta > Magnoliopsida > Ranunculales > Papaveraceae > Papaver > Papaver somniferum. The sequence goes on along the minus strand of NC_039367.1, from coordinate 102,925,375 downwards.
CTTCTTTTACGCCTGTTGAGGCTGGTACTAAGTCTTTGCCAGACATGGTGGTGGATAATATTGAGGATATCTCAAGCTACAGAGCTGTTGCTGAAACTTCTATTGTGGTTTCTCCTAATAAGTTCAATGTTTTGAATGATGAATTGGGTGTGGATAATGATGAAGTTGAACACTTTTCTGGAGGGGGTTCGGATGAGGCAGAAAACACTTCTGGAGGTAGTTCGGATGAAGAGTTGACGCCTGAAAAAGCTTCATCAGGTGTTAAGGGTGTTAAATGGGCGGAAATTCCAGTGGATATGCCAAAGAAAAGTAGACAACCAAGCCGGGTTTTGATTACACGTTCTAGTTCTTCTCAACAACGTTTTAATGATTCCAAATCAGATTCGGATTCTGAAGTGAATACTTTGGGAAACCGAGTTAGGAAGGGTGTCTCTCCTGTTTTACAAAGTAGGATTCCTAGCAAGATTCCACAAGCTAATCATAATAAAAAAAAGAGTGTTTCCTGATGAGAGTTCTATATTGGAATATTAATGGGGTGGCGAAGGTGGAAGCGGGTAGTAAGTTGCGTAAATTGGTGCATGAATACAAACCGGTAGTACTTTGTATTGCTGAGCCTAAGATTCGTTGCACTGAGAAGGTAATGAGAAGGTTAAATTTAGCTGGCTATAATAAAAAGGTAATTCATAATTCTACTTCTAGTTCTTTGGGAAATTTGTGGATTCTTTGGGATGATTGTATTGAGGAGCCGGTGGTGATTAATATGTCTAAACAAGCCATTACGGTTAAAACTGAGGGGGTTCTTATCTCTTTTGTTCATGCTAGTTATATTCAAGTTTTTCGTAGGAGGCTTTGGAGTCAACTTGAAGCGGTTGATGTAACTACTCCTTGGTTGGTTATGGGTGATTTCAATTGTGTTCTTCGTCAAGATGAAAAGAAAGGGGGTAGGGCAACTCGTCTCTCTTGTATTAATGAGTTTTCTGATTGGATGGAGGATAATAACTTGTTTGAAGCTGATTCTTTGGGGTCTAAGTTTACTTGGACCAATGGTCAGATTGGTGTTGGTAGAATTATTAGTAAGTTGGATCGTGCTATTATTAATGAACCTTGGCTGTCTAAGTTTTCGAATTGGCGATGTAAAGCTCTTCCGAGGGAAGTTTCTGACCATTCGACTCTTATTGGTTTTCCTTTTTGTGATCCTAGACCTAGACGTGCTCCTTTTCGTATACAGAAGATGTGGTTTTCTCATCCGGATTTTTTGAAGATGGTGGAGTTATCTTGGATGGCGCCGGTTTATGGTAATCATGGTTTTATTTTTCCTTTCAAATTGAAGCGGTTGAAGGAGGCAATTAAGTTATGGAATCAAATGGTTTTTGGTAATGTCAATGCGAGGCTAAAGCAAGCAACGCTTAAGTTTGAGGTAGCTAGTAGAAATTCAGATGAAGATCCCTTTGATGTTTCAAAACTTAATAATATGAAGGATGCTCTTGTTGAGGTTCAAGATATTCAAAGGCAGCAGCATATAATGTTAAAGCAAAAATCTAGAAATCAGTGGTTGTTGGAGGGTTCTAGTAACACTTCTTTCTTTCACAACTCTATTAAAATTCGTAGAAGTGCTAATACAATCTCGGAGCTTGTTGCTGAAGATGGGAGTACTATTACTGATCCGGTTCATCTTAGTGATCATGTGGTTTCTTACTATCAGGCTAAATTCAATGGTGAGGATGGTCAGGTAAGTGACTCTCTTTTTGATTATGATCATGTTTCTATTTCTGTGGAAGAGTCGCATATGTTGGATGCTATTCCTACTTGTGATGAGATTAAACAGGCGATTTTTGATTTGGGAGCTGATAGTGCGCCAGGTCCAGATGGTTTCTCGGGGTGTTTTTATAGACATTGTTGGGAGATTATTCAAAAGGATCTGATTTTAGCGGTTACTTATTGCTGGTCCTCTAAAACCATTCCTAATGGGGTTAATTCTAGTCTTATTCTTTTGCTTGCAAAGGTTAGGGGAGCTGCTAGGTTGAAGAACTTTAGGCCGATTGGTTTAAGTAATTTCTTTTTTAAGATTTTTACTAAAATCTTGGCTACTAGGCTTGGTACGGTGTTGGGAAAATTGGTGTCTGAAGAGCAAGTAGCTTTCATGAAGGGTAGGAATATACATGAGAATATTAGTTTAGCTTCTGAGATGGTGAATGAATTGCACATCAAAAGGAAGGATGGTAATTTGGGTTTGAAGCTTGATATCTCTCAGGCTTTTGATACGGTGAGCTGGTCTTTTGTTCTTGAGGTTTTTAGAAGGTATGGTTTTTCTGAAGTATGGTGCTCTTGGATTTGGAAAATTCTGGATTCGGCGCGTATTTCTATTCTTCTTAATGGTAGTCCGGAGGGTTATTTCAAGATTAATAGGGGATTACGGCAGGGGGATCCTCTATCTCCTCTGATTTTTGTTTTGATTGAGGATGTGCTTAGCCGCAACATCTCTAAACTCTTTCAGAATAAGGATATGGCTTATATGGTAAAACGTAAGGGTATTGCTCCTACTCATTTATTTTTTGCTGATGATATTATGATTTTTTGCAAGGGAAATATGAAGAGTGTGAAGAATCTGGTGAAACTTTTGGAGAATTACCAACAAGCTTCTGGTCAGAGGGTTTGTAGGGAGAAGAGCAAGATCTACTTTGGTGGTGGGACTTTGAGTAGGCGCCAGACCATTGCTTCTTTCTTAGGTATGGCAATTTCTAACTTTCCTGATAGATATTTGGGAGTTAAGGTGATGCCGGGGATGGTTAAGTATAGTCACATCAGCAACGTTGTTCATAAGTTGAGGGATCAACTTTCGGTTCTGAAAGGTAAGATGTTATCTTTTCAGGATAGGGTTGTGCTTGTTAAGAATGTTCTTTCGAGTTATTCTATTCATAACATGGCTGTGTACAAATGGCCGGTAAAATTCACACTTCAGTGTGAGCGTGTGATTCGTAATTTTCTGTGGTCGGGTGATTCTAATCTTTCTAGAGCTTTTGTAGTTGGTTTTGATAAGATTTGTAGTCCTTTAAAGGAAGGTGGTCTTGGGATCACTAGCCTAAGGACTATGAATAAAGCTTTGCTGATGAAATTGTGGTGGGCTATAAAATCTTCTCGTAAGAGGTGGGCGAGGTTTTTGGAAGCCAAATTCACTTGTAGGGATGGTCGTATTAAGATGGCAGGGGTGAAATCTTCTATTCTTCCAGGTCTTCGTTGGGTTCATAAGGAGATGGTGAACAACACGAAATGTTTTATTGGTGACGGTAGGGATACTTCTTTATTCTTTGATATATGGTATGGAAATACAACCTTAGCTAGTGTTTTAAATCGCATGGATTTAGACAGATCAGCTCGTGTGAGTGATATTATTGTGCAAGGTGATTGGCAGATTCATGGAGTTCATTCACAACTCCTTTTAGGTGCTGGTGTGTTGCAACAGGATTTACCAAGGTAAATTTTCTGTCAAGTCAGCTAGGGAATTGATTAGGAAGAAATATCCTATTTTGAAGGAGGCGGGGTTGTTATGGAAGAGGGTGGTGCATCCTTCTTTGGCGGCTCAAAACTGGAAGTTTATTCGTGGTGCGTGTGCTACTCTTGATAAGGTACGTAGTAGATTTAAAATTCAACTTGCATCTAAATGTAGTGTGTGTCAGATTGAGGAGGAGTCTCTCCATCATATTCTTTGGAGCTGTAATTTTGCGCGTCAAGCTTGGAAGTGGATTGAAGGTATTTTCAAAATTAAACCTAATTATGATATCATTACTTCTTACCATAAGGCAAAAAATCATAGTGGTATTGTTAAGGATTTGTGGTTGGTAGTGAATTTGGTTGTGCGATCAGAATTATGGTTCACTAGGAATAAAAAAGTGTATGAAAAGAAGAAACCTTGTTGGTCTTTATTTCAAAAACGTGTTTTTAGTCTGATGCAAGATTATTCAGTTCGTATGAAGAGTTATATGCATAATTCTATGGATGACTTGAGAATTCTAGATTTCTTTAGGGTTCGGCATAGAAAGGTGAAGTTTATTGATCCCAAGGAGTGTTTTTGGTTTCCTCCTAATGATAATGAATTGCTTTTGTGCACGGATGGCGCATCAAGAGGTAATCCTGGGGTGGCGGGAGCTGGTGCTGTTGCAAGGAATGCAAATTGTGAAGTGGTAGGTGCAATGTGTATTGGTTTGGGAGTTACTTCTAATTATTTGGCTGAATTGTATGGTATTATTGTGGGTATGGAGTGGGCAGTTCAGTGGGGTTATACGTGCATTGTTATTAGATCAGATTCTACAAGTGTGTTGAGGGCTTTAGAAGAAGATAACGTTCCTTGGTTTGCTAGGCAAAGATGGATGGAAGTTAAAGGTTTATATGGTTCAATTCGTTTTGACCATTCTTTTAGAGAGGCAAATTTTGCAGCTGATACAATGGCAAAGCGTGGTTGTTTATTAGAGGACGGGGTTGGTTTTCACTTTGAAGGTCGACCAGTTTTTTTAAGTTCTATTGAGTTTCCAAATGTAATTTATTATCGTTTTAAATAGGTTTTAGGAGTTTTTTAGGGGTTTCTCTGATCCCTTTTCTCCTTCACCTATCTTGTAAATATCTTTTTATATCAATATATTTGACTTAGCAAAAAAAACTACACTTTTCGTTATAAGTCGGAAGTTGATTTCCGAGACTAAATTGTAAACTAGTTAAACTCATCTTTAACATAAAAAGTTTGAAAAATGTATTGTAATCACAATAAATATGTTCTAAGGAAATACGTATAGTAAAAATTGCATTTTTATGTACGTTGATTTAAGAATATATGAAGGAAGTCAAATTTCACTATAGAAGAAGGACGAAAGATCAAGCATAACTAATCCAAATCATAACAAATTTCATCTATCTTGAATTAAATAGAAAGACAAAGCCAACACAAAAAAAAGTATTCATAAAAATGTTGAATTTTTTATACGTTAACTCAAAAAGTCTACACACTTCGTTATAAGTCGGATATTGATTTCTGAGACTATATTGTAAACTAGATAAACTCATCTTTAACAGAAAAAGTTTGAAAAATGTATTGTAAATTCCAATTAATATGTACTAAGGAAATACGTCTAATAAAAATTGCATTTCTATGTACGTTGATTCAAGAATATATGAAGGAAGTCAAATTTCACAATAGAAGAAGGATGAAAGACCAAGAAGAACTAATCCAAATCATAACAAATTTTATCTATCTTGAATCAAATAGAAAGATAAAGCCAACACAAAAAGAAAGAGTTCATAAAAATGTTGAGTTTTATATACGTTAACTCAAAAAAGTCTACACACTTCGTTATACATCTGAAATTGATTTCGGAGACTAAATTGTAAACTAGATAAACTCATCTTTAACAGAAAAAGTATGAAAAATGTATTGTAATCACAATTAATATGTTCTAAGGCAGTACGTCTAGTAAAAATTGCATTTCTATGTACGTTGATTCAAGAATATATGAAGGAAGTCAAATTTCACAATATAAGAAGGATGAAAGACGATGCAAAACTAATCCAAATTCTAACAAATTTCATCTATTTAAATCAAATTGAAAGACAAAGCCAATACAAAAATAAAGAGTTCATAAAAATGTCGAATTTTTTATACGTTAACTCAAAAAAGTCTACACTCTTCGTTATAAGTCGGAAGTTGATTTCTGAGACTAAATTGTAAACTAGATAAACTCATCTTTAGCAGAAAAAGTTTGAAAAATGTATTGTAATCAGAATTAATATGTTCTAAGGAAGTACGTCTAGTAAAAATTGCATTTCTATGTACGTTGATTCAAGAATATATGAAGGAAGTCAAATTTCACAATAGAAGAAGGATGAAAAACCAAGCAGAACTAATCCAAATCCTAAAAAATTTCATCTATATTGAATCAAATAGAAAGAAAAAGCCAACACAAAAAGAAAGAGTTAATAAAATGTTGAATTTTATATACGTTAATTCAAAAAAGTCTAAAAATTTCGGTATAAGTCGGAAGTTGATTTCTGAGACTAAATTGTAAACTAAACAAACTCATCTTTAAGATAAAAAGTTTGAAAAATGTATTGTAATTACAATTAATATGTTCTAAGGCAATACGTCTAGTAAAAACTGCATTACTATGTACGTTGATTCAAGAAAATATGAAGGAAGTCAAATTTCACAATAGAAGAAGGATGAAAGACCAAGAAGAACTAATCCAAATCCTAACTAATTTCATCTATCTTGAATCAAATAGAAAGACAAAGCCAACACAAAACAAAAGAGTTCATAAAAATGTTGAATTTTATATACGTTAACTCAAAAAAGTCTACAAACTTCGGTATAAGTAGAAAATTGATTTCTGAGACTAAATTGTAAACTAGATAAACTCATCTTTAACAGAAAAAGTTTGAAAAATGTATTTTAATCACAAATTATATGTTCTAAGGAATTACGTCTAGTAAAAATTGCATTTCTATGGACGTTAATTCATGAAAATATGAAGGAAGCCAAATTTCACAATAGAAGAAGGATGAAAGACCAGCCAGAACTAATCCAAATTGTAACAAAATTCATCTATTTGAATCAAATTGAAAGACAAAGCCAATACAAAAATAAAGAGTTCATAAAAAAGTTGAATTTTTTATACGTTAACTCAAAAAAGTCTACACTCTTCGTTATAAGTCGGAAGTTGATTTCCGAGACTAAATTGTAAACTAGTTAAACTCATCTTTAACATAAAAAGTTTGAAAAATGTATTGTAATCACAATAAATATGTTCTAAGGAAATACGTATAGTAAAAATTGCATTTCTATGTACGTTGATTTAAGAATATATGAAGGAAGTCAAATTTCACTATAGAAGAAGGACGAAAGATCAAGCAGAACTAATCCAAATCATAACAAATTTCATCTATCTTGAATCAAATAGAAAGATAAAGCCAACACAAAACAAAAGAGTTCATAAAAATGTTGAATTTTATATACGTTAACTCAAAAAAGTCTACAAACTTCGGTATAAGTAGAAAATTGATTTCTGAGACTAAATTGTAAACTAGATAAACTCATCTTTAACAGAAAAAGTTTGAAAAATGTATTTTAATCACAAATTATATGTTCTAAGGAATTACGTCTAGTAAAAATTGCATTTCTATGGACGTTAATTCATGAAAATATGAAGGAAGCCAAATTTCACAATAGAAGAAGGATGAAAGACCAGCCAGAACTAATCCAAATTGTAACAAAATTCATCTATTTGAATCAAATTGAAAGACAAAGCCAATACAAAAATAAAGAGTTCATAAAAAAGTTGAATTTTTTATACGTAAATTCAAAAATGTCTACACTCTTTGTTATAAGTCGGAAGTTGATTTCTGAGACTAAATTGTAAACAAGATAAACTCATCTTTAACAGAAAAAGTTTGAAAAATGTATTGTAATTACAATTAATATGTTCTAAGGAAATACATCTAGTAAAAATTGCATTTCTATGTACGTTGATTCAAGAATATATGAAGGAAGTCAAATTTCACTATAGAAGAAGGACGAAAGATCAAGCAGAACTAATCCAAATCCTAACAAATTTCATCTATCTTGAATCTAATAGAAAGACAAAGACAACACAAAAAAAAGTATTCATAAAAATGTTGATTTTTTTATACGTTAACTCAAAAAGTCTACACACTTCGTTATAAGTCGGAAATTGATTTCTGAGACTATATTGTAAACTAGATAAACTCATCTTTAACAGAAAAAGTTTGAAAAATGTATTGTAATTACAATTAATATGTTCTAAGGAAATACGTCTAGTAAAAATTGCATTTCTATGTACGTTGACTCAAGAATATATGAAGGAAGTCAAATTTCACAATAGAAAAAGGATGAAAGACCAAGAAGAACTAATCCAAATCCTAACTAATTTCATCTATCTTGAATCAAATAGAAAGACAAAGCCAACACAAAACAAAAGAGTTCATAAAAATGTTGAATTTTATATACGTTAACTCAAAAAAGACTACAAACTTCGGTATAAGTAGAAAATTGATTTCTGAGACTAAATTGTAAACTAGATAAACTCATCTTTAACAGAAAAAGTTTGAAAAATGCATTTTAATCACAAATTATATGTTCAAAGGAATTACGTCTAGTAAAAATTGCATTTCTATGGACGTTAATTCAAGAAAATATGAAGGAAGCGAAATTTCACAATATAAGAAGGATGAAAGACCAGCCAGAACTAATCCAAATTGTAACAAAATTCATTTATTTGAATCAAATTGAAAGACAAAGCCAATACAAAAATAAAGAGTTCATAAAAAAGTTGAATTTTTTATACGTTAACTCAAAAAAGTCTACACTCTTTGTTATAAGTCGGAAGTTGATTTCTGAGACTAAATTGTAAACAAGATAAACTCATCTTTAACGGAAAAAGTTTGAAAAATGTATTGTAATCACAATAAATATGTTCTAAGCCATTACGTCTAGTGGAAATTGCATTTCTGTGTACGTTGATTCAAGAAAATATGAAGGAAGTCAAATTTCACAATATAAGAAGGATGAAAGACCAGCCAGAAATAATCCAAATTCTAACAAATTTCATCTATTTGAATCAAATTGAAAGACAAAGCCAAGACAAAAATAAAGAGTTCTTAAAAATGTTGAATTTTTTATAGGTTAACTCAAAAAAGTTTACACTCTTCGTTATAAGTCGGATGTCGATTTCCGAGACTAAATTGTAAACTAGTTAAACTCATCTTTAACATAAAAAGTTTGAAAAATGTATTGTAATCACAATAAATATGTTCTAAGGCAATACGTATAGTAAAAATTGCATTTCTATGTACGTTGATTCAAGAATATATGAAGGAAGTCAAATTTCACTATAGAAGAAGGTCGAAAGATCAAGCAGAACTATTCCAAATCCTAACAAATTTCATCTATCTTGAATTAAATAGAAATACAAAGCCAACACAAAAAAAAGTATTCATAAAAATGTTGAATTTTTTATACGTTAACTCAAAAAGTCTACACACTTCGTTATAAGTCGTAAATTGATATCTGAGACTATATTGTAAACTAGATAAACTCATCTTTAACAGAAAAGGTTTGAAAAATGTATTGTAATTACAATTAATATGTTCTAAGGAAATACGTCTAGTAAAAATTGCATTTCTATGTACGTTGATTCAAGAATATATGAAGGAAGTCAAATTTCACAATAGAAGAAGGATGAAAGACCAAGAAGAACTAATCCAAATCCTAACAAATTTCATCTATCTTGAATCAAATAGAAAGATAAAGCCAACACAAAAAGTAAGAGTTCATAAAAATGTTGAGTTTTATATACGTTAACTCAAAAAAGTCTACACACTTCGTTATACATCTGAAATTGATTTCTGAGACTAAATTGTAAACTAGATAAACTCATCTTTAGCAGAAAAAGTTTGAAAAATGTATTGTAATCAGAATTAATATGTTCTAAGGAAGTACGTCTAGTAAAAATTGCATTTCTATGTACGTTGATTCAAGAATATATGAAGGAAGTCAAATTTCACAATAGAAGAAGGATGAAAAACCAAGCAGAACTAATCCAAATCCTAAAAAATTTCATCTATATTGAATCAAATAGAAAGAAAAAGCCAACACAAAAAGAAAGAGTTAATAAAATGTTGAATTTTATATACGTTAATTCAAAAAAGTCTAAAAATTTCGGTATAAGTCGGAAGTTGATTTCTGAGACTAAATTGTAAACTAAACAAACTCATCTTTAAGATAAAAAGTTTGAAAAATGTATTGTAATTACAATTAATATGTTCTAAGGCAATACGTCTAGTAAAAACTGCATTACTATGTACGTTGATTCAAGAAAATATGAAGGAAGTCAAATTTCACAATAGAAGAAGGATGAAAGACCAAGAAGAACTAATCCAAATCCTAACTAATTTCATCTATCTTGAATCAAATAGAAAGACAAAGCCAACAGAAAACAAAAGAGTTCATAAAAATGTTGAATTTTATATACGTTAACTCAAAAAAGTCTACAAACTTCGGTATAAGTAGAAAATTGATTTCTGAGACTAAATTGTAAACTAGATAAACTCATCTTTAACAGAAAAAGTTTGAAAAATGTATTTTAATCACAAATTATATGTTCTAAGGAATTACGTCTAGTAAAAATTGCATTTCTATGGACGTTAATTCATGAAAATATGAAGGAAGCCAAATTTCACAATAGAAGAAGGATGAAAGACCAGCCAGAACTAATCCAAATTGTAACAAAATTCATCTATTTGAATCAAATTTAAAGACAAAGCCAATAAAAAAATAAAGAGTTCATAAAAAAGTTGAATTTTTTATACGTTAACTCAAAAATGTCTACACTCTTTGTTATAAGTCGGAAGTTGATTTCTGAGACTAAATTGTAAACAAGATAAACTCATCTTTAATAGAAAAAGTTTGAAAAGTGTATTGTAATCACAATAAATATGTTCTAAGCCATTACGTCTAGTAAAAATTGCATTTCTGTGTACGTTGATTCAAGAAAATATGAAGGAAGTCAAATTTCATAATATAAGAAGGATGAAAGACCAGCCAGAACTAATCCAAATTCTAACAAATTTCATCTATTTGAATCAAATTGAAAGACAAAGCCAAGATAAAAATAAAGAGTTCATAAAAATGTTGAATTTTTTATACGTTAACACAAAAAAGTTTACACTCTTCGTTATAAGTCGGAAGTCAATTTCTGAGACTAAATTATAAACTAGTTAAACTCATCTTTAACATAAAAAGTTTAAAAAATATATTGTAATCACAATAAATATGTTCTAAGGCAATACGTATAGTAAAAATTGCATTTCTTTGTACGTTGATTCAAGAATATATGAAGGAAGTCAAATTTCACTATAGAAGAAGGACGAAAGATCAAGCAAAACTAATCCAAATCCTAACAAATTTCATCCATCTTGAATCAAATAGAAAGACAAAGCCAACATAAAAAAAGAGTATTCATAAAAATGTTGATTTTTTTATACGTTAACTCAAAAAGTCTACACACTTCGTTATAAGTCGGAAATTGATTTCTGAGACTATATTGTAAACTAGATAAACTCATCTTTAACAGAAAAAGTTTGAAAAATGTATTGTAATTACAATTAATATGTTCTAAGGAAATACGTCTAGTAAAAATTGCATTTCTATGTACGTTGACTCAAGAATATATGAAGGAAGTCAAATTTCACAATAGAAAAAGGATGAAAGACCAAGAAGAACTAATCCAAATCCTAACTAATTTCATCTATCTTGAATCAAATAGAAAGACAAAGCCAACACAAAACAAAAGAGTTCATAAAAATGTTGAATTTTATATACGTTAACTCAAAAAAGACTACAAACTTCGGTATAAGTAGAAAATTGATTTCTGAGACTAAATTGTAAACTAGATAAACTCATCTTTAACAGAAAAAGTTTGAAAAATGCATTTTAATCACAAATTATATGTTCAAAGGAATTACGTCTAGTAAAAATTGCATTTCTATGGACGTTAATTCAAGAAAATATGAAGGAAGCGAAATTTCACAATATAAGAAGGATGAAAGACCAGCCAGAACTAATCCAAATTGTAACAAAATTCATTTATTTGAATCAAATTGAAAGACAAAGCCAATACAAAAATAAAGAGTTCATAAAAAAGTTGAATTTTTTATACGTTAACTCAAAAAAGTCTACACTCTTTGTTATAAGTCGGAAGTTGATTTCTGAGACTAAATTGTAAACAAGATAAACTCATCTTTAACGGAAAAAGTTTGAAAAATGTATTGTAATCACAATAAATATGTTCTAAGCCATTACGTCTAGTGGAAATTGCATTTCTGTGTACGTTGATTCAAGAAAATATGAAGGAAGTCAAATTTCACAATATAAGAAGGATGAAAGACCAGCCAGAAATAATCCAAATTCTAACAAATTTCATCTATTTGAATCAAATTGAAAGACAAAGCCAAGACAAAAATAAAGAGTTCTTAAAAATGTTGAATTTTTTATAGGTTAACTCAAAAAAGTTTACACTCTTCGTTATAAGTCGGATGTCGATTTCCGAGACTAAATTGTAAACTAGTTAAACTCATCTTTAACATAAAAAGTTTGAAAAATGTATTGTAATCACAATAAATATGTTCTAAGGCAATACGTATAGTAAAAATTGCATTTCTATGTACGTTGATTCAAGAATATATGAAGGAAGTCAAATTTCACTATAGAAGAAGGTCGAAAGATCAAGCAGAACTATTCCAAATCCTAACAAATTTCATCTATCTTGAATTAAATAGAAATACAAAGCCAACACAAAAAAAAGTATTCATAAAAATGTTGAATTTTTTATACGTTAACTCAAAAAGTCTACACACTTCGTTATAAGTCGTAAATTGATATCTGAGACTATATTGTAAACTAGATAAACTCATCTTTAACAGAAAAGGTTTGAAAAATGTATTGTAATTACAATTAATATGTTCTAAGGAAATACGTCTAGTAAAAATTGCATTTCTATGTACGTTGATTCAAGAATATATGAAGGAAGTCAAATTTCACAATAGAAGAAGGATGAAAGACCAAGAAGAACTAATCCAAATCCTAACAAATTTCATCTATCTTGAATCAAATAGAAAGATAAAGCCAACACAAAAAGTAAGAGTTCATAAAAATGTTGAGTTTTATATACGTTAACTCAAAAAAGTCTACACACTTCGTTATACATCTGAAATTGATTTCTGAGACTAAATTGTAAACTAGATAAACTCATCTTTAGCAGAAAAAGTTTGAAAAATGTATTGTAATCAGAATTAATATGTTCTAAGGAAGTACGTCTAGTAAAAATTGCATTTCTATGTACGTTGATTCAAGAATATATGAAGGAAGTCAAATTTCACAATAGAAGAAGGATGAAAAACCAAGCAGAACTAATCCAAATCCTAAAAAATTTCATCTATATTGAATCAAATAGAAAGAAAAAGCCAACACAAAAAGAAAGAGTTAATAAAATGTTGAATTTTATATACGTTAACTCAAAAAAGTCTACAAATTTCGGTATAAGTCGGAAGTTGATTTCTGAGACTAAATTGTAAACTAGATAAACTCATCTTTAAGATAAAAAGTTTGAAAAATGTATTGTAATTACAATTAATATGTTCTAAGGCAATACGTCTAGTAAAAACTGCATTTCTATGTACGTTGATTCAAGAAAATATGAAGGAAGTCAAATTTCACAATAGAAGAAGGATGAAAGACCAAGAAGAACTAATCCAAATCCTAACTAATTTCATCTATCTTGAATCAAATAGAAAGATAAAGCCAACACAAAACAAAAGAGTTCATAAAAATGTTGAATTTTATATACGTTAACTCAAAAAAGTCTACAAACTTCGGTATAAGTAGAAAATTGATTTCTGAGACTAAATTGTAAACTAGATAAACTCATCTTTAACAGAAAAAGTTTGAAAAATGTATTTTAATCACAAATTATATGTTCTAAGGAATTACGTCTAGTAAAAATTGCATTTCTATGGACGTTAATTCATGAAAATATGAAGGAAGCCAAATTTCACAATAGAAGAAGGATGAAAGACCAGCCAGAACTAATCCAAATTGTAACAAAATTCATCTATTTGAATCAAATTTAAAGACAAAGCCAATAAAAAAATAAAGAGTTCATAAAAAAGTTGAATTTTTTATACGTTAACTCAAAAATGTCTACACTCTTTGTTATAAGTCGGAAGTTGATTTCTGAGACTAAATTGTAAACAAGATAAACTCATCTTTAATAGAAAAAGTTTGAAAAGTGTATTGTAATCACAATAAATATGTTCTAAGCCATTACGTCTAGTAAAAATTGCATTTCTGTGTACGTTGATTCAAGAAAATATGAAGGAAGTCAAATTTCATAATATAAGAAGGATGAAAGACCAGCCAGAACTAATCCAAATTCTAACAAATTTCATCTATTTGAATCAAATTGAAAGACAAAGCCAAGATAAAAATAAAGAGTTCATAAAAATGTTGAATTTTTTATACGTTAACACAAAAAAGTTTACACTCTTCGTTATAAGTCGGAAGTCAATTTCTGAGACTAAATTATAAACTAGTTAAACTCATCTTTAACATAAAAAGTTTAAAAAATATATTGTAATCACAATAAATATGTTCTAAGGCAATACGTATAGTAAAAATTGCATTTCTTTGTACGTTGATTCAAGAATATATGAAGGAAGTCAAATTTCACTATAGAAGAAGGACGAAAGATCAAGCAAAACTAATCCAAATCCTAACAAATTTCATCCATCTTGAATCAAATAGAAAGACAAAGCCAACATAAAAAAAGAGTATTCATAAAAATGTTGATTTTTTTATACGTTAACTCAAAAAGTCTACACACTTCGTTATAAGTCGGAAATTGATTTCTGAGACTATATTGTAAACTAGATAAACTCATCTTTAACAGAAAAAGTTTGAAAAATGTATTGTAATTACAATTAATATGTTCTAAGGAAATACATCTAGTAAAAATTGCATTTCTATGTACGTTGATTCAAGAATATATGAAGGAAGTCAAATTTCACTATAGAAGAAGGACGAAAGATCAAGCAGAACTAATCCAAATCCTAACAAATTTCATCTATCTTGAATCTAATAGAAAGACAAAGACAACACAAAAAAAAGTATTCATAAAAATGTTGATTTTTTTATACGTTAACTCAAAAAGTCTACACACTTCGTTATAAGTCGGAAATTGATTTCTGAGACTATATTGTAAACTAGATAAACTCATCTTTAACAGAAAAAGTTTGAAAAATGTATTGTAATTACAATTAATATGTTCTAAGGAAATACGTCTAGTAAAAATTGCATTTCTATGTACGTTGACTCAAGAATATATGAAGGAAGTCAAATTTCACAATAGAAAAAGGATGAAAGACCAAGAAGAACTAATCCAAATCCTAACTAATTTCATCTATCTTGAATCAAATAGAAAGACAAAGCCAACACAAAACAAAAGAGTTCATAAAAATGTTGAATTTTATATACGTTAACTCAAAAAAGACTACAAACTTCGGTATAAGTAGAAAATTGATTTCTGAGACTAAATTGTAAACTAGATAAACTCATCTTTAACAGAAAAAGTTTGAAAAATGCATTTTAATCACAAATTATATGTTCAAAGGAATTACGTCTAGTAAAAATTGCATTTCTATGGACGTTAATTCAAGAAAATATGAAGGAAGCGAAATTTCACAATATAAGAAGGATGAAAGACCAGCCAGAACTAATCCAAATTGTAACAAAATTCATTTATTTGAATCAAATTGAAAGACAAAGCCAATACAAAAATAAAGAGTTCATAAAAAAGTTGAATTTTTTATACGTTAACTCAAAAAAGTCTACACTCTTTGTTATAAGTCGGAAGTTGATTTCTGAGACTAAATTGTAAACAAGATAAACTCATCTTTAACGGAAAAAGTTTGAAAAATGTATTGTAATCACAATAAATATGTTCTAAGCCATTACGTCTAGTGGAAATTGCATTTCTGTGTACGTTGATTCAAGAAAATATGAAGGAAGTCAAATTTCACAATATAAGAAGGATGAAAGACCAGCCAGAAATAATCCAAATTCTAACAAATTTCATCTATTTGAATCAAATTGAAAGACAAAGCCAAGACAAAAATAAAGAGTTCTTAAAAATGTTGAATTTTTTATAGGTTAACTCAAAAAAGTTTACACTCTTCGTTATAAGTCGGATGTCGATTTCCGAGACTAAATTGTAAACTAGTTAAACTCATCTTTAACATAAAAAGTTTGAAAAATGTATTGTAATCACAATAAATATGTTCTAAGGCAATACGTATAGTAAAAATTGCATTTCTATGTACGTTGATTCAAGAATATATGAAGGAAGTCAAATTTCACTATAGAAGAAGGTCGAAAGATCAAGCAGAACTATTCCAAATCCTAACAAATTTCATCTATCTTGAATTAAATAGAAATACAAAGCCAACACAAAAAAAAGTATTCATAAAAATGTTGAATTTTTTATACGTTAACTCAAAAAGTCTACACACTTCGTTATAAGTCGTAAATTGATATCTGAGACTATATTGTAAACTAGATAAACTCATCTTTAACAGAAAAGGTTTGAAAAATGTATTGTAATTACAATTAATATGTTCTAAGGAAATACGTCTAGTAAAAATTGCATTTCTATGTACGTTGATTCAAGAATATATGAAGGAAGTCAAATTTCACAATAGAAGAAGGATGAAAGACCAAGAAGAACTAATCCAAATCCTAACAAATTTCATCTATCTTGAATCAAATAGAAAGATAAAGCCAACACAAAAAGTAAGAGTTCATAAAAATGTTGAGTTTTATATACGTTAACTCAAAAAAGTCTACACACTTCGTTATACATCTGAAATTGATTTCTGAGACTAAATTGTAAACTAGATAAACTTGTCTTTAACAGAAAAAATATGAAAAATGTATTGTAATCACAATTAATATGTTCTAAGCCATTACGTCTAGTAAAAATAGCATTTTTGTGTACGTTGATTCAAGAAAATATGAAGGAAGTCAAAATTCACAATATAAGAAGGATGAAAGACCAAGCAGAACTAATCCAAATTCTAACAAATTTCATCTATTTAAATCAAATCGAACGACAAAGCCAATACAAAAATAAAGAGTTCATAAAAATGTTGAATTTTTTATACGTTAACTCAAAAAGTCTACACACTTCGTTATAAGTCGGAAATTGATTTCTGAGACTATATTGTAAACTAGATAAACTCATCTTTTACAGAAAAAGTTTGAAAAATGTATTGTAATTACAATTAATATGTTTTAAGGAAATACGTCTAGTAAAAATTGCATTTCTATGTACGTTGATTCAAGAATATATGAAGGAAGTCAAATTTCACAATAGAAGAAGGATGAAAGACCAAGAAGAACTAATCCAAATCCTAACAAATTTCATCTATCTTGAATCAAATAGAAAGATAAAGCCAACACAAAAAGAAAGAGTTCATAAAAATGTTGAGTTTTATATACGTTAACTCAAAAAAGTCTACACACTTCGTTATACATCTGAAATTGATTTCTGAGACTAAATTGTAAACTAGATAAACTCGTCTTTAACAGAAAAAGTATGAAAAATGTATTGTAATCACAATTAATATGTTCTAAGCCATTACGTCTAGTAAAAATAGCATTTCTGTGTACGTTGATTCAAGAAAATATGAAGGAAGTCAAATTTCACAATATAAGAAGGATGAAAGACCAGCCATAACTAATCCAAATTCTAACAAATTTCATCTATTTGAATCAAATTGAAAGACAAAGCCAAGACAAAAATAAAGAGTTCATAAAAATGTTGAATTTTTTATACGTTAACTCAAAAAAGTCTACACTCTTCGTTATAAGTCGGAAGTTGATTTCTGAGACTAAATTGTAAACTAGATAAACTCATCTTTAGCAGAAAAAGTTTGAAAAATGTATTGTAATCACAATTAATATGTTCTAAGGCAGTACGTCTAGTAAAAATTGCATTTCTATGTACGTTGATTCAAGAATATATGAAGGAAGTCAAATTTCACAATATAAGAAGGATGAAAGACCAAGCAGAACTAATCCAAATTCTAACAAATTTCATCTATTTAAATCAAATCGAAAGACAAAGCCAATACAAAAATAAAGAGTTCATAAAAATGTTGAATTTTTTATACGTTAACTCAAAAAAGTCTACACTCTTCGTGATAAGTCGGAAGTTGATTTCTGAGACTAAATTGTAAACTAGATAAACTCATCTTTAGCAGAAAAAGTTTGAAAAATGTATTGTAATCACAATTAATATGTTCTAAGGAAGTACGTCTAGTAAAAATTGCATTTCTATGTACGTTGATTCAAGAATATATGAAGGAAGTCAAATTTCACAATAGAAGAAGGATGAAAGACCAAGCAGAACTAATCCAAATCCTAAAAAATTTCATCTATATTGAATCAAATAGAAAGAAAAAGCCAACACAAAAAGAAAGAGTTAATAAAATGTTGAATTTTATATACGTTAACTCAAAAAAGTCTACAAATTTCGGTATAAGTCGGAAGTTGATTTCTGAGACTAAATTGTAAACTAGATAAACTAATCTTTAAGATAAAAAGTTTGAAAAATGAATTGTAATTACAATTAATATGTTCTAAGGCAATACGTCTAGTAAAAACTGCATTTCTATGTACGTTGATTCAAGAAAATATGAAGGAAGTCAAATTTCACAATAGAAGAAGGATGAAATACCAAGAAGAACTAATCCAAATCCTAACTAATTTCATCTATCTTGAATCAATTAGAAAGACAAAGCCAACACAAAACAAAAGAGTTCATAAAAATGTTGAATTTTATATACGTTAACTCAAAAAGTCTACAAACTTCGGTATAAGTAGAAAATTGATTTCTGAGACTAAATTGTAAACTAGATAGACTCATCTTTAACAGAAAAAGTTTGAAAAATGTATTTCACAAATTATATGTTCTAAGGAATTACGTCTAGTAAAAATTGCATTTCTATGGACGTTAATTCAAGAAAATATGAAGGAAGCCAAATTTCACAATAGAAGAAGGATGAAAGACCATCCAGAACTAATCCAAATTGTAACACAATTCATCTATTTGAATCAAATTGAAAGACAAAGCCAATACAAAAATAAAGAGTTCATAAAAAAGTTGAATTTTTTATACGTTAACTCAAAAAAGTCTACACTCTTTGTTATAAGTCGAAGTTGATTTCTGAGACTAAATTGTAAACAAGATAAACTCATCTTTAACAGAAAAAGTTTGAAAAGTGTATTGTAATCACAATAAATATGTTCTAAGCCATTATGTCTAGTAAAAATTGCATTTCTGTGTACGTTGATTCAAGAAAATATGAAGGAAGTCAAATTTCACAATATAAGAAGGATGAAAGACCAGCCAGAACTAATCCAAATTCTAACAAATTTCATCTATTTGAAAGACAAAGCCAAGACAAAAATAAAGAGTTCATAAAAATGTTGAATTTTTTATACGTTAACTAAAAAAAGTTTACACTCTTCGTTATAAGTCGGAAGTCGATTTCCGAGACTAAATTGTAAACTAGTTAAACTCATCTTTAACATAAAATTTTTGAAAAAATGTATTGTAATCACAATAAATATGTTCTAAGGCAATACGTCTAGTAAAAATTGCATTCTATGTACGTTGATTCAAGAATATATGAAGGAAGTCAAATTTCACTATAGAAGAAGGACGAAAGATCAAGCAGAACTAATCCAAATCCCAACAAATTTCATCTATCTTGAATCAAATAGAAAGACAAAGCCAACAAAAAAAAAAGTATTCATAAAAATGTTGATTTTTTTATACGTTAACTCAAAAAGTCTACACACTTCGTTATAAGTCGGAAATTGATTTCTGAGACTATATTGTAAACTAAATAAACTCATCTTTAACAGAAAAATTTGAAAAATGTATTGTAATTACAATTAATATGTTCTAAGGAAATACGTCTAGTAAAAATTACATTTCTATGTACGTTGATTCAAGAATATATGAAGGAAGTCAAATTTCACAATAGAAGAAGGATGAAAGACCAAGAAGAACTAATCCAAATCCTAACAAATTTCATCTATCTTGAATCAAATAGAAAGATAAACCCAACACAAAAAGAAAGAGTTCATAAAAATGTTGAGTTTTATATACGTTAACTCAAAAAAGTCTACAAATTTCGGCATAAGTCGGAAGTTGATTTCTGAGACTAAATTGTAAACTAGATAAACTCATATTTAAGATAAAAAGTTTGAAAAATGTATTGTAATTACAATTAATATGTTCTAAGGCAATACGTCTAGTAAAAATTGCATTTCTATGTACGTTGATTCAAGAAAATATGAAGGAATTCAAATTTCACAATAGAAGAAGGATGAAAGACCAAGAAGAACTAATCCAAATCCTAACTAATTTCATCTATCTTGAATCAATTAGAAAGACAAAGCCAACACAAAACAAAAGAGTTCATAAAAATGTTGAATTTTATATACGTTAACTCAAAAAAGTCTACAAACTTCGGTATAAGTAGAAAATTGATTTCTGAGACTAAATTGTAAACTAGATAAACTCATCTTTAGCAGAAAAAGTTTGAAAAAATGCATTTTAATCACAAATTATATGTTCTAAGGAATTACGTCTAGAAAAAATTGCATTTCTATGGACGTTAATTCAAGAAAATATGAAGGAAGCCAAATTTCACAATAGAAGAAGGATGAAAGACCATCCAGAACTAATCCAAATTGTAACAAAATTCATTTATTTGAATCAAATTGAAAGACAAAGCCAATACAAAAATAAAGAGTTCATAAAAAAGTTGACTCAAAAAAGTCTACACTCTTTGTTATAAGTCAGAAGTTGATTTCTGATACTAAATTGTAAATAAGATAAACTCATCTTTAACGGAAAAAGTTTGAAAAATGTATTGTAATCACAATAAATATGTTCTAAGCCATTACGTCTAGTAAAAATTGCATTTCTGTATACGTTGATTCAAGAAAATATGAAGGAAGTCAAATTTCACAATATAAGAAGGATGAAAGACCAGCCAGAACTAATCCAAATTCTAACAAATTTCATCTATTTGAATCAAATTGAAAGACAAAGCCAAGTCAAAAATAAAGAGTTCATAAAAATGTTGAATTTTTTATACGTTAACTCAAAAAAGTTTACACTCTTCGTTATAAGTCGGAAGTCGATTTCCGAGACTAAATTGTAAACTAGTTAAACTCATCTTTAACAGAAAAAGTTTGAAAAATGTATTGTAATCACAATAAATATGTTCTAAGGCAATACGTCTACTAAAAATTGCATTTCTGTATACGTTGATTCAAGAAAATATGAAGGAAGTCAAATTTCACAATATAAGAAGGATGAAAGACCAGCCAGAACTAATCCAAATTCTAACAAATTTCATCTATTTGAATCAAATTGAAAGACAAAGCCAAGTCAAAAATAAAGAGTTCATAAAAATGTTGAATTTTTTATACGTTAACTCAAAAAAGTTTACACTCTTCGTTATAAGTCGGAAGTCGATTTCCGAGACTAAATTGTAAACTAGTTAAACTCATCTTTAACAGAAAAAGTTTGAAAAATGTATTGTAATCACAATAAATATGTTCTAAGCCATTACGTCTAGTAAAAATTGCATTTCTGTATACGTTGATTCAAGAAAATATGAAGGAAGTCAAATTTCACAATATAAGAAGGATGAAAGACCAGCCAGAACTAATCCAAATTCTAACAAATTTCATCTATTTGAATCAAATTGAAAGACAAAGCCAAGACAAAAATAAAGAGTTCATAAAAATGTTGAATTTTTTATACGTTAACTCAAAAAAGTCTACACTCTTCGTTATAAGTCGGAAGTTGATTTCTGAGACTAAATTGTAAACTATATAAACTCATCTTTAGCAGAAAAAGTTTGAAAAATGTATTGTAATCACAATTAATATGTTCTAAGGCCGTACGTCTAGTAAAAATTGCATTTCTATGTACGTTGATTCAAGAATATATGAAGAAAGTCAAATTTCACAATAGAAGAAGGATGAAAGACCAAGCAGAACTAATCCAAATCCTAAAAAATTTCATCTATATTGAATCAAATAGAAAGAAAAAGCCAACACAAAAAGAAAGAGTTAATAAAATGTTGAATTTTACATATGTTAACTCAAAAAAGTCTACAAATTTCGGTATAAGTCGGAAGTTGATTTCTGAGACTAAATTGTAAACTAGATAAACTCATCTTTAAGATAAAAAGTTTGAAAAATGTATTGTAATTACAATTAATATGTTCTAAGGCAATACGTCTAGTAAAAACTGCATTTCTATCTACGTTGATTCAAGAAAATATGAAGGAAGTCAAATTTCACAATAGAAGAAGGATGAAAGACCAAGAAGAACTAATCCAAATCCTAACTAATTTCATCTATCTTGAATCAAATAGAAAGACAAAGCCAACACAAAACAAAAGAGTTCATAAAAATGTTGAATTTTATATACGTTAACTCAAAAAGTCTACAAACTTCGGTATAAGTAGAAAATTGATTTCTGAGACTAAATTGTAAACTAGATAGACTCATCTTTAATAGAAAAAGTTTGAAAAATGTATTGTAATCACAATTAATATGTTCTAAGGCAGTACGTCTAGTAAAAATTGCATTTCTATGTACGTTGATTCAAGAATATATGAAGGAAGTCAAATTTCACAATAGAAGAAGGATGAAAGACCAAGCAGAACTAATCCAAATCCTAAAAAATTTCATCTATATTGAATCAAATAGAAAGAAAAAGCCAACACAAAAAGAAAGAGTTAATAAAAGTTGAATTTTTTATACGTTAACTCAAAAAAGTCTACACTCTTTGTTATAAGTCGGAAGTTGATTTCTGAGACTAAATTGTAAACAAGATAAACTCATCTTTAACAGAAAAAGTTTGAAAAGTGTATTGTAATCACAATAAATATGTTCTAAGCCATTACGTCTAATAAAAATTGCATTTATGTGTACGTTGATTCAAGAAAATATGAAGTCAAATTTCACAATATAAGAAGGATGAAAGACCAGCCAGAACTAATCCAAATTCTAACAAATTTCATCTATTTGAATCAAATTGAAAGACAAAGCCAAGACAAAAAAAAAGAGTTCATAAAAATGTTGAATTTTTTATACGTTAACTCAAAAATGTCTACAAACTCCGGTATAAGTAGAAAATTGATTTATGAGACTAAATTGTAAATTAGATAAACTCATCTTTAACAGAAAAGGTTTGAAAAATGTATGTTAGTCACAAATTATATGTTCTAAGGAATCACGTCTAGTAAAAATTGCATTTCTATGGACGTTAATTCAAGAAAATATGAAGGAAGCCAAATTTCACAATAGAAGAAGGATGAAAGACCAAGAAGAACTAATCCAAATCCTAACTAATTTCCTCTATCTTGAATCAAATAGAAAGACAAAGCCAACACAAAACAAAAGAGTTCATAAAAATGTTGAATTTTATATACGTTAACTCAAAAAAGTCTACAAACTCCGGTATAAGTAGAAAATTGATTTCTGAGACTAAATTGTAAATTAGATAAACTCATCTTTAACAGAAAAAGTTTGAAAAATGTATTTTAATCACAAATTATATGTTCTAAGGAATCACGTCTAGTAAAAATTGCATTTCTATGGACGTTAATTCAAGAAAATATGAAGGAAGCCAAATTTCACAATAGAAGAAGGATGAAAGACCAGCCAGAACTAATCCAAATTGTAACAAAATTCATTTATTTGAATCAAATTGAAAGACAAAGCCAATACAAAAATAAAGAGTTCATAAAAATGTTAAGTTTTTTATACGTTAACTCAAAAAAGTCTACACTCTTCGTTATAAGTCGGAAGTTGATTTCTGAGACTAAATTGTAAACTAGATAAACTCATCTTTAGCAGAAAAAGTTTGAAAAATGTATTGTAATCACAATTAATATGTTCTAAGGCCGTACGTCTAGTAAAAATTGCATTTCTATGTACATTGATTCAATAATATATGAAGGAAGTCAAATTTCACAATAGAAGAAGGATGAAAGACCAAGAAGAACTAATCCAAATCCTAACAAATTTCATCTATCTTGAATCAAATAGAAAGATAAAGCCAACACAAAAACAAAGAGTTCATAAAAATGTTGAGTTTTATATACGTTAACTCAAAAAAGTCTACACACTTCGTTATACATCTGAAATTGATTTCGGAGACTAAATTGTAAACTAGATAAACTCATCTTTAACAGAAAAAGTATGAAAAATGTATTGTAATCACAATTAATATGTTCTAAGCCATTACGTCTAGTAAAAATAGCATTTCTGTGTACGTTGATTCAAGAAAATATGAAGGAAGTCAAATTTCACAATATAAGAAGGATGAAAGACCAGCCAGAACTAATCCAAATTCTAACAAATTTCATCTATTTGAATCAAATTGAAATACAAAGCCAAGACAAAAATAAAGAGTTCATAAAAATGTTGAATTTTTTATACGTTAAC
Source organism: Papaver somniferum (assembly GCF_003573695.1). Lineage (NCBI taxonomy): Eukaryota > Viridiplantae > Streptophyta > Magnoliopsida > Ranunculales > Papaveraceae > Papaver > Papaver somniferum. The sequence continues at coordinate 102,901,215 of NC_039367.1, read as the reverse complement.
TCAAAAAAGTCTACACTCTTCGTTATAAGTCGGAAGTTGATTTTTGAGACTAAATTGTAAACTAGATAAACTCATCTTTAGCAGAAAAAGTTTGAAAAATGTATTGTAATCACAATTAATATGTTCTAAGGCCGTACGTCTAGTAAAAATTGCATTTCTATGTACGTTGATTCAAGAATATATGAAGGAAGTCAAATTTCACAATAAAAGAAGGATGAAAGACCAAGCAGAACTAATCCAAATCCTAAAAAATTTCATCTATATTGAATCAAATAGAAAGAAAAAGCCAACACAAAAAGAAAGAGTTAATAAAATGTTGAATTTTATATATGTTAACTCAAAAAAGTCTACAAATTTCGGTATAAGTCGGAAGTTGATTTCTGAGACTAAATTGTAAACTAGATAAACTCATCTTTAAGATAAAAAGTTTGAAAAATGTATTGTAATTACAATTAATATGTTCTAAGGCAATACGTCTAGTAAAAACTACATTTCTATGTACGTTGATTCAAGAAAATATGAAGGAAGTCAAATTTCACAATAGAAGAAGGATGAAAGACCAAGAAGAACTAATCCAAATCCTAACTAATTTCATCTATCTTGAATCAAATAGAAAGACAAATCCAACACAAAACAAAAGAGTTCATAAAAATGTTGAATTTTATATACGTTAACTCAAAAAGTCTACAAACTTCGGTATAAGTAGAAAATTGATTTCTGAGACTAAATTGTAAACTAGATAGACTCATCTTTAATATAAAAAGTTTGAAAAATGTATTGTAATCACAATTAATATGTTCTAAGGCAGTACGTCTAGTAAAAATTGCATTTCTATGTACGTTGATTCAAGAATATATGAAGGAAGTCAAATTTCACAATAGAAGAAGGATGAAAGACCAAGCAGAACTAATCCAAATCCTAAAAAATTTCATCTATATTGAATCAAATTGAAAGAAAAAGCCAACACAAAAAGAAAGAGTTAATAAAAGTTGAATTTTTTATACGTTAACTCAAAAAAGTCTACACTCTTTGTTATAAGTCGGAAGTTGATTTCTGAGACTAAATTGTAAACAAGATAAACTCATCTTTAACAGAAAAAGTTTGAAAAGTGTATTGTAATCACAATAAATATGTTCTAAGCCATTACGTCTAATAAAAATTGCATTTATGTGTACGTTGATTCAAGAAAATATGAAGGAAGTCAAATTTCACAATATAAGAAGGATGAAAGACCAGCCAGAACTAATCCAAATTCTAACAAATTTCATCTATTTGAATCAAATTGAAAGACAAAGCCAAGACAAAAAAAAAGAGTTCATTAAAATGTTGAATTTTTTATACGTTAACTCAAAAAAGTCTACAAACTCCGGTATAAGTAGAAAATTGATTTCTGAGACTAAATTGTAAATTAGATAAACTCATCTTTAACAGAAAAGGTTTGAAAAATGTATTTTAATCACATATTATATGTTCTAAGGAATCACGTCTAGTAAAAATTGCATTTCTATGGACGTTAATTCAAGAAAATATGAAGGAAGCCAAATTTCACAATAAGAAGGATGAAAGACCAAGAAGAACTAATCAAAATCCTAACTAATTTCATCTATCTTGAATCAAATAGAAAGACAAAGCCAACACAAAACAAAAGAGTTCATAAAAATGTTGAATTTTATATACGTTAACTCAAAAAAGTCTACAAACTCCGGTATAAGTAGAAAATTGATTTCTGAGACTAAATTGTAAATTAGATAAACTCATCTTTAACAGAAAAAGTTTGAAAAATATATTTTAATCACAAATTATATGTTCTAAGGAATCACGTCTAGTAAAAATTGCATTTCTATGGACGTTAATTCAAGAAAATATGAAGGAAGCCAAATTTCACAATAGAAGAAGGATGAAATACCAGCCAGAACTAATCCAAATTGTAACGAAATTCATCTATTTGAATCAAATTGAAAGACATAGCCAATACAAAAAATAAAGAGTTCCTAAAAAAGTTGAATTTTTTATACGTTAACTCAAAAACGTCTACACTCTTTGTTATAAGTCGGAGTTGGATTTCTGAGACTAAATTGTAAACAAGATAAACTCATCTTTAACAGAAAAAGTTTGAAAAGTTTATTGTAATCACAATAAATATGTTCTAAGCCATTACGTCTAGTAAAAATTGCATTTCTGTGTACGTTGATTCAAGAAAATATGAAGGAAGTCAAATTTCACAATATAAGAAGGATGAAAGACCAGCCAGAGCTAATCCAAATTCTAACAAATTTCATCTATTTGAATCAAATTGAAAGACAAAGTCAAGACAAAAATAAAGAGTTCATAAAAATGTTGAATATTTTATACGTTAACTCAAAAAAGTTTACACCCTTCGTTATAAGTCGGAAGTCGATTTCCGAGACTAAATTGTAAACTAGTTAAACTCATCTTTAACATAAAAAGTTTGTAAAATGTATTGTAATCACAATAAATATGTTCTAAGGCAATACGTATAGTAAAAATTGCATTTCTATGTACGTTGATTCAAGAATATATGAAGGAAGTCAAATTTCATTATAGAAGAAGGATGAACGACCAAGCAGAACTAATCCAAATCCTAAAAAATTTCATCTATCTTGAATCAAATAGAAAGACAAAGCCAGCACAAAAAAAAGTATTCATAAAAATGTTGAATTTTTTATACGTTAACTCAAAAAGTCTACACACTTCGTTATAAGTCGGAAATTGATTTCTGAGACTATATTGTAAACTAGATAAACTCATCTTTAACAGAAAAAGTTTGAAAAATGTATTGTAATTACAATTAATACGTTCTAAGGAAATACCTCTAGTAAAAATTGCATTTCTTTGTACGTTAATTCAAGAATATATTAAGGAAGTCAAATTTCACAATAGAAGAAGGATGAAAGACCAAGAAGAACTAATCCAAATCCTGACAAATTTCATCTATCTTGAATCAAATAGAAAGATAAAGCCAACACAAAAAGAAAGAGTTCATAAAAATGTTGAGTTTTATATACGTTAACTCAAAAAAGTCTACACACTTCGTTATACATCTGAAATTGATTTCTGAGACTAAATTGTAAACTAGATAAACTCATCTTTAACAGAAAAAGTATGAAAAATGTATTGTAATCACAATTAATATGTTCTAAGCCATTACGTCTAGTAAAAATAGCATTTCTGTGTACGTTGATTCAAGAAAATATGAAGGAAGTCAAATTTCACAATATAAGAAGTATGAAAGACCATCCAGAACTAATCCAAATTCTAACAAATTTCATCTATTTGAATCAAATTGAAAGACAAAGCCAAGACAAAAATAAAGAGTTCATAAAAATGTTGAATTTTTTATACGTTAACTCAAAAATGTCTACACTCTTAGTTATAAGTCGGAAGTTGATTTATGAGACTAAATTGTAAACTAGATAAACTCATCTTTAGCAGAAAAAGTTTGAAAAATGTATTGTAATCACAATTAATATGTTCTAAGGCAGTACGTCTAGTAAAAAATTGCATTTCTATGTACGTTGATTCAAGAATATATGAAGGAAGTCAAATTTCACAATATAAGAAGGATGAAAGACCAAGCAGAACTAATCCAAATTCTAACAAATTTCATCTATTCAAATC
>NC_039367.1:102895689-102896742 GCF_003573695.1 Papaver somniferum | reverse complement strand
AATAGAAGAAGGATGAAAGACCAAGAAGAACTAATCCAAATCCTAACTAATTTCATCTATCTTGAATCAAATAGAAAGACAAAGCCAACACAAAAAAAAGAGTTCATAAAAATGTTGAATTTTATATACGTTAACTCAAAAAAGTCTACAAACTTCGGTATAAGTCAAAAATTGATTTCTGAGACTAAATTGTAAACTAGATAAACTCATCTTTAACAGAAAAAGTTTGAAAAATGTATTTTAATCACAAATTATATGTTCTAAGGAATTACGTCTAGTAAAAAATTGCATTTCTATGGATGTTAATTCAAGAAAATATGAAGTGAGCCAAATTTCACAATAGAAGAAGGATGAAAGACCAGCCAGAACTAATCCAAATTGTAACAAAATTCATATATTTGAATCAAATTGAAAGACAAAGCCAATACAAAAATAAAGAGTTCATAAAAAAGTTGAATTTTTTATACGTTAACTCAAAAAAGTCTACACTCTTTGTTATAAGTCGGAAGTTGATTTCTGAGACTAAATTGTAAACAAGATAAACTCATCTTTAACAGAAAAAGTTTGAAAAATATATTGTAATCACAATAAATATGTTCTAAGCCATTACGTCTAGTAAAAATTGCATTTCTGTGTACGTTGATTCAAGAAAATATGAAGGAAGTCAAATTTCACAATATAAGAATGATGAAAGACCAGCCAGAACTAATCCAAATTCTAAAAAATTTCATCTATTTGAACCAAATTGAAAGACAAAGCCAAGATAAAAATAAAGAGTTCATAAAAATGTTGAATTTTTTATACGTTAACTCAAAAAAGTCTTCGTTATAAGTTGGAAGTTGATTTCTGAGACTAAATTGTAAACTATATAAACTCATCTTTAGCAGAAAAAGTTTGAAAAATGTATTGTAATCACAATTAATATGTTCTAAGGCAGTACGTCTAGTAAAAAATGCATTTCTATGTACGTTGATTCAAGATTATATGAAGGAAGTCAAATTTCACAATATAAGAAGGATGAAAGACCAAGCAGAACTAATCCAAATTCTAACA
>NC_039367.1:102873462-102888922 GCF_003573695.1 Papaver somniferum | reverse complement strand
ATTTTTTATATGTTAACTCAAAAAAGTCTACACTCTTTGTTATAAGTCGGAAGTTGATTTCTGAGACTAAATTGTAAACAAGATAAACTCATCTTTAACAGAAAAAGTTTGAAAAATGTATTGTAATCACAATAAATATGTTCTAAGCCATTACGTCTAGTAAAAATTGCATTTCTGTGTACGTTGATTCAAGAAAATATGAAGGAAGTCAAATTTCACAATATAAGAATGATGAAAGACCAGCCAGAACTAATCCAAATTCTAACAAATTTCATCTATTTGAACCAAATTGAAAGACAAAGCCAAGATAAAAAATAAAGAGTTCATAAAAATGTTGAATTTTTTATACGTTAACTCAAAAAAGTCTACACTCTTCGTTATAAGTCGGAAGTTGATTTCTGAGACTAAATTGTAAACTAGATAAACTCATCTTTAGCAGAAAAAGTTTGAAAAATGTATTGTAATCACAATTAATATGTTCTAAGGCAGTACGTCTAGTAAAAAATGCATTTCTATGTACGTTGATTCAAGAATATATGAAGGAAGTCAAATTTCACAATATAAGAAGGATGAAAGACCAAGCAGAACTAATCCAAATTCTAACAAATTTCATCTATTTAAATCAAATCGAAAGACAAAGCCAATACAAAAATAAAGAGTTCATAAAAATGTTGAATTTTTTATACGTTAACTCAAAAAAGTCTACACTCTTCGTTATAAGTCGGAAGTCGATTTCCGAGACTAAATTGTAAACTAGTTAAACTCATCTTTAACATAAAAAGTTTTAAAAATGTATTGTAATCACAATAAATATGTTCTAAGGCAATACGTATAGTAAAAATTGCATTTCTATGTACGTTGATTCAAGAATATATGAAGGAAGTCAAATTTCACTATAGAAGAAGGACGAAAGATCAAGCAGAACTAATCCAAATCCTAACAAATTTCATCTATCTTGAATCAAATAGAAAGACAAAGCCAACACAAAAAAAAGTATTCATAAAAATATTGAATTTTTTATACGTTAACTTAAAAAAGTCTACAAACTTCGTTATATCTGAAATTGATTTCTGAGACTAAATTGTAAACTAGAAAACTCATCTTTAACAGAAAAAGTATTAAAAATGTATTGTAATCACAATTAATATGTTCTAAGCCATTACGTCTAGTAAAAATAGCATTTCTGTGTACGTTGATTCAAGAAAATATGAAGGAAGTCAAATTTCACAATATAAGAAGGATGAAAGACCAGCCAGAACTAATCCAAATTCTAACAAATTTCATCTATTTGAATCAAATTGAAAGACAAAGCCAAGACAAAAATAAAGAGTTCATAAAATGTTGAATTTTTTATACGTTAACTCAAAAAAGTCTACACTCTTCGTTTTAAGTGGCAAGTTGATTTCTGAGACTAAATTGTAAACTAGATAAACTCATCTTTAGCAGAAAAAGTTTGAAAAATGTATTGTAATCACAATTAATATGTTCTAAGGCAGTACGTCTAGTAAAAATTGCTAAGAATGGTTGTTATCTAGATAATGAAGAAGGAATTCAGTATGAAGGAAGACCTGATTTTTTAATTTCTGTTGAAAACCCTAATGTTTCTTATTATCGTTTCAAGTAGTGTTACAAGTTTTTGGGGTTCCTGTGACCTCTTTTCTTGTACTCTACTTTTTGTAAATTTTGTTATCTATTAATACAATTTTTGACTTATCAAAAAAAAAGTCTAGTAAAAATTGCATTTCTATGTACGTTGATTCAAGAATATATGAAGGAAGTCAAATTTCACAATATAAGAAGGATGAAAAACCAAGCATAACTAATCCAAATTCTAACAAATTTCATCTATTTAAATCAAATCGAAAGACAAAGCCAATACAAAAATAAAGAGTTCATAAAAATGTTGAATTTTTTATACGTTAACTCAAAAAAGTCTACACTCTTCGTTATAAGTCGGAAGTTGATTTCTGAGACTAAATTGTAAACTAGATAAACTCATCTTTAGCAGAAAAAGTTTGAAAAATGTATTGTAATCACAATTAATATGTTCTAAGGAAGTACGTCTTGTAAAAATTGCATTTCTAAGTACGTTGATTAAGGAATATATGAAGGAAGTCAAATTTCACAATAGAAGAAGGATGAAAGACCAAGCAGAACTAATCCAAATCCTAAAAAATTTCATATATATTGAATCAAATAGAAATAAAAAGCCAACACAAAAAGAAAGAGTTAATAAAATGTTGAATTTTATATACGTTAACTCAAAAAAGTCTACAAATTTCGGTATAAGTCGGAAGTTGATTTCTGAGACTAAATTGTAAACTAGATAAACTCATCTTTAAGATAAAAAGTTTGAAAAATGTATTGTAATTACAATTAATATGTTCTAAGGCAGTACGTCTAGTAAAAAATGCATTTCTATGTTCGTTGATTCAAGAATATATGAAGGAAGTCACATTTCACAATATAAGAAGGATGAAAGACCAAGCAGAACTAATCCAAATTCTAACAAATTTCATCTATATTGAAACAAATAGAAATAAAAAGCCAACACAAAAAGAAAGAGTTAATAAAATGTTGAATTTTATATACGTTAACTCAAAAAAGTCTACAAATTTCGGTATAAGTCGGAAGTTTATTTCTGAGACTAAATTGTAAACTAGATAAACTCATCTTTAAGATAAAAAGTTTGAAAAATGTATTGTAATTACAATTAATATGTTCTAAGGCAATACGTTTAGTAAAAATTGCATTTCTATGTACGTTGATTTAAGAAAATATGAAGGAAGTCAAATTTCACAATAGAAGAAGGATGAAAGACCAAGCAGAACTAATCCAAATCCTAAAAAATTTCATCTATATTGAATCAAATAGAAATAAAAAGCCAACACAAAAAGAAAGAGTTAATAAAATGTTGAATTTTATATACGTTAACTCAAAAAAGTCTACAAACTTCGGTATAAGTAGAAAATTGATTTCTGAGACTAAATTGTAAACTAGATAAACTCATCTTTAGCAGAAAAAGTTTGAAAAATGTATTTGAATCACAAATTATATGTTCTAAGGAATTACGTCTAGTATAAATTGCATTACTATGGACGTTAATTCAAGAAATATGAAGGAAGTTAAATTTCACAATAGAAGAAGGATGAAAGACCATCCAGAACTAATCCAAATCGTAACAAAATTCATCTATTTGAATCAAATTGAAATACAAAGCCAATACAAAAATAAAGAGTTCATAAAAAAGTTGTTTATACGTTAACTCAAAAAAGTCTACACTCTTTGTTATAAGTCGGAAGTTGAGACTAAATTGTAAACAAGATAAACTCATCTTTAACAAAAAAAGTTTGAAAAATGTATTGTAATCACAATAAATATTTTCTAAGCCATTACGTCTAGTAAAAATTGCATTTCTGTGTACGTTGATTCAAGAAAATATGAAGGAAGTCAAATTTCACAATATGAGAAGGATGAAAGACCAGCCAGAACTAATCCAAATTCTAACAAATTTCATCTATTTGAATCAAATTGAAAGACAAAGCCAAGACAAAAATAAAGAGTTTATAAAAATGTTGAATTTTTTATACGTTAACTCAAAAAAGTCTACACTCTTCGTTATAAGTCGGAAGTTGATTTCTGAGACTAAATTGTAAACTAGATAAACTCCTCTTTAGCAGAAAAAGTTAGAAAAATGTATTTTAATCACAATTAATATGTTCTAAGGCAGTACGTCTAGTAAAAATTGCATTTTCTATGTACGTTGATTCAAGAATATAAGAAGGAAATCAAATTTCACAATAGAAGAAGGATGAAAGACCAAGCAGAACTAATCCAAATCCTAAAAAATTTCATCTATATTGAATCAAATAGAAATAAAAGGCCAACACAAAAAGAAAGAGTTAATAAAATGTTGAATTTTATATACGTTAACTCAAAAAAGTCTACAAACTTCGGTATAAGTAGAAAATTGATTTTTGAGACTAAATTGTAAACTAGATAAACTCATCTTTAACAGAAAAAGTTTGAAAAATGTATTTGAATCACAAATTATATGTTCTAAGGAATTACGTCTAGTAAGAATTGCATTTCTATGGACGTTAATTCAAGAAAATATGAAGGAAGTTAAATTTCACAATGGAAGAAGGATGAAAGACCATCCAGAACTAATCCAAATTGTAACAAAATTCATCTATTTGAATCAAATTGAAAGACAAAGCCAATACAAAAATAAAGAGTTCATAAAAAAGTTGAATTTTTTATACGTTAACTCAAAAAAGTCTACACTCTTTGTTATAAGTTGGAAGTTGAGACTAAATTGTAAACAAGATAAACTCATCTTTAACAGAAAAAGTTTGAAAAATGTATTGTAATCACAATAAATATGTTCTAAGCCGTTACGTCTAGGAAAAATTGCATTTTTGTGTACGTTGATTCAAGAAAATATGAAGGAAGTCAAATTTCACAATATGAGATGGATGAAACACCAGCCAGAACTAATCCAAATTCTAACAAATTTCATCTATTTGAATCAAATTGAAAGACAAAGCCAAGACAAAAATAAAGAGTTCATAAAAATGTTGAATTTTTTATACGTTAACTCAAAAAAGTCTACACTCTTCGTTATAAGTCGGAAGTTGATTCTTGAGACTAAATTGTAAACTAGATAAACTCATCTTTAGCAGAAAAAGTTTGAAAAATGTATTGTAATCACAATTAATATGTTCTAAGGCAGTACGTCTAGTAAAAATTGCATTTCTATGTACGTTGATTCAAGAATATATGAAGGAAGTCAAATTTCACAATATAAGAAGGATGAAAGACCAAGCAGAACTAATCCAAATTCTAACAAATTTCATCTATTTAAATCAAATCGAAAGACAAAGCCAATACAAAAATAAAGAGTTCATAAAAATGTTGAATTTTTTATACGTTAACTCAAAAAAGTCTACACTCTTCGTTATAAGTCGGAAGTTGATTTCTGAGACTAAATTGTAAACTAGATAAACTCATCTTTAGCAGAAAAAGTTTGAAAAATGTATTGTAATCACAATTAATATGTTCTAAGGCAGTACGTCTAGTAAAAATTGCATTTCTATGTACGTTGATTCAAGAATATATGAAGGAAGTCAAATTTCACAATAGAAGAAGGATGAAAGACCAAGCAGAACTAATCCAAATCCTAAAAAATTTCATCTATATTGAATCAAATAGAAATAAAAAGCCAACACAAAAAGAAAGAGTTAATAAAATGTTGAATTTTATATACGTTAACTCAAAAAAGTCTACAAATTTCGGTATAAGTCGGAAGTTGATTTCTGAGACTAAATTGTAAACTAGATAAACTCATATTTAAGATAAAAAGTTTGAAAAATGTATTGTAATTACAATTAATATGTTCTAAGGAAATACGTCTAGTAAAAATTGCATTTCTATGTACGTTGATTCACGAAAATATGAAGGAAGTCAAATTTCACAATAGAAGAAGGATGAAAGACCAAGAAGAACTAATCCAAATCCTAACTAATTTCATCTATCTTGAATCAAATAGAAAGACAAAGCCAACACAAAACAAAAGAGTTCATAAAAATGTTGAATTTTATATACGTTAACTCAAAAAAGTCTACAAACTTCGGTATAAGTCGAAAATTGATTTCTGAGACTAAATTGTAAACTAGATAAACTCATCTTTAACAGAAAAAGTTTGAAAAATGTATTTTAATCACAAATTATATGTTCTAAGGAATTACGTCTAGTTTTCATTTCTATGGATGTTAATTCAAGAAAATATGAAGTGAGCCAAATTTCACAATAGAAGAAGGATGAAAAACCAGCCATAACTAATCCAAATTGTAACAAAATTCATATATTTGAATCAAATTGAAAGACAAAGCCAATACAAAAATAAAGAGTTCATAAAAAAGTTGAATTTTTTATACGTTAACTCAAAAAAGTCTACACTCTTTGTTATAAGTCGGAAGTTGATTTCTGAGACTAAATTGTAAACAAGATAAACTCATCTTTAACAGAAAAAGTTTGAAAAATGTATTGTAATCACAATAAATATGTTCTAAGCCATTACGTCTAGTAAAAATTGCATTTCTGTGTACGTTGATTCAAGAAAATATGAAGGAAGTCAAATTTCAAAATATAAGAATGATGAAAGACCAGCCAGAACTAATCCAAATTCTAACAAATTTCTTCTATTTGAACCAAATTGAAAGACAAAGCCAAGATAAAAATAAAGAGTTCATAAAAATGTTGAATTTTTTATACGTTAACTCAAAAAAGTCTACACTCTTCGTTATAAGTCGGAAGTTGATTTCTGAGACTAAATTGTAAACTAGATAAACTCATCTTTAGCAGAAAAAGTTTGAAAAATGTATTGTAATCACAATTAATATGTTCTAAGGCAGTACGTCTAGTAAAAAATGCATTTCTATGTCCGTTGATTCAAGAATATATGAAGGAAGTCAAATTTCACAATATAAGAAGGATGAAAGACCAAGCAGAACTAATCCAAATTCTAACAAATTTCATCTATTTAAATAAAATCGAAAGACAAAGCCAATACAAAAATAAAGAGTTCATAAAAATGTTGAATTTTTTATACGTTAACTCAAAAAAGTCTACACTCTTCGTTATAAGTCGGAAGTTGATTTCTGAGACGAAATTGTAAACTAGATAAACTCATCTTTAGCAGAAAAAGTTTGAAAAATGTATTGTAATCACAATTAATATGTTCTAAGGCAGTACGTCTAGTAAAAATGGCATTTCTATGTACGTTGATTCAAGAATATATGAAGGAAGTCAAATTTCACAATAGAAGAAGGATGAAAGACCAAGCAGAACTAATCCAAATCCTAAAAAATTTCATCTATATTGAAACAAATAGAAATAAAAAGCCAACACAAAAAGAAAGAGTTAATAAAATGTTGAATTTTATATACGTTAACTCAAAAAAGTCTACAAATTTCGGTATAAGTCGGAAGTTGATTTCTGAGACTAAATTGTAAACTAGATAAACTCATCTTTAAGATAAAAAGTTTGAAAAATGTATTGTAATTACAATTAATATGTTCTAAGTCAATACGTTTAGTAAAAATTGCATTTCTATGTACGTTGATTTAAGAAAATGAGAAGGAAGTCAAATTTCACAATAGAAGAAGGATGAAAGACCAAGAAGAACTAATCCAAATCATAACTAATTTCATCTATCTTGAATCAAATAGAAAGACAAAGCCAACACAAAACAAAAGAGTTCATAAAAATGTTGAATTTTATATACGTTAACTCAAAAAAGTCTACAAACTTCGGTATAAGTCGAAAATTGATTTCTGAGACTAAATTGTAAACTAGATAAACTCATCTTTAACAGAAAAAGTTGGAAAAATGTACTTTAATCACAAATTATATGTTCTAAGGAATTACGTCTAGTAAAAATTGCATTTCTATGGATGTTAATTCAAGAAAATATGAAGTGAGCCAAATTTCACAATAGAAGAAGGATGAAAGATCAGCCAGAATTAATCCAAATTGTAACAAAATTCATATATTTGAATCAAATTGAAAGACAAAGCCAATACAAAAATAAAGAGTTCATAAAAAAGTTGAATTTTTTATATGTTAACTCAAAAAAGTCTACACTCTTTGTTATAAGTCGGAAGTTGATTTCTGAGACTAAATTGTAAACAAGATAAACTCATCTTTAACAGAAAAAGTTTGAAAAATGTATTGTAATCACAATAAATATGTTCTAAGCCATTACGTCTAGTAAAAATTGCATTTCTGTGTACGTTGATTCAAGAAAATATGAAGGAAGTCAAATTTCACAATATAAGAATGATGAAAGACCAGCCAGAACTAATCCAAATTCTAACAAATTTCATCTATTTGAACCAAATTGAAAGACAAAGCCAAGATAAAAAATAAAGAGTTCATAAAAATGTTGAATTTTTTATACGTTAACTCAAAAAAGTCTACACTCTTCGTTATAAGTCGGAAGTTGATTTCTGAGACTAAATTGTAAACTAGATAAACTCATCTTTAGCAGAAAAAGTTTGAAAAATGTATTGTAATCACAATTAATATGTTCTAAGGCAGTACGTCTAGTAAAAAATGCATTTCTATGTCCGTTGATTCAAGAATATATGAAGGAAGTCAAATTTCACAATATAAGAAGGATGAAAGACCAAGCAGAACTAATCCAAATTCTAACAAATTTCATCTATTTAAATAAAATCGAAAGACAAAGCCAATACAAAAATAAAGAGTTCATAAAAATGTTGAATTTTTTATACGTTAACTCAAAAAAGTCTACACTCTTCGTTATAAGTCGGAAGTTGATTTCTGAGACGAAATTGTAAACTAGATAAACTCATCTTTAGCAGAAAAAGTTTGAAAAATGTATTGTAATCACAATTAATATGTTCTAAGGCAGTACGTCTAGTAAAAATTGCATTTCTGTGTACGTTGATTCAAGAATATATGAAGGAAGTCAAATTTCACAATAGAAGAAGGATGAAAGACCAAGCAGAACTAATCCAAATCCTAAAAAATTTCATCTATATTGAATCAAATAGAAATAAAAAGCCAACACAAAAAGAAAGAGTTAATAAAATGTTGAATTTTATATACGTTAACTCAAAAAAGTCTACAAATTTCGGTATAAGTCAGAAGTTGATTTCTGAGACTAAATTGTAAACTAGATAAACTCATATTTAAGATAAAAAGTTTGAAAAATGTATTGTAATTACAATTAATATGTTCTAAGGAAATACGTCTAGTAAAAATTGCATTTCTATGTACGTTGATTCACGAAAATATGAAGGAAGTCAAATTTCACAATAGAAGAAGGATGAAAGACCAAGAAGAACTAATCCAAATCCTAACTAATTTCATCTATCTTGAATCAAATAGAAAGACAAAGCCAACACAAAACAAAAGAGTTCATAAAAATGTTGAATTTTATATACGTTAACTCAAAAAAGTCTACAAACTTCGGTATAAGTAGAAAATTGATTTCTGAGACTAAATTGTAAACTAGATAAACTCATCTTTAACAGAAAAAGTTTGAAAAATGTATTTGAATCACAAATTATATGTTCTAAGGAATTACGTCTAGTAAAAATTGCATTTCTATGGACGTTAATTCAAGAAAATATGAAGGAAGTTAAATTTCACAATAGAAGAAGGATGAAAGACCATCCAGAACTAATCCAAATTGTAACAAAATTCATCTATTTGAATCAAATTGAAATACAAAGCCAATACAAAAATAAAGAGTTCATAAAAAAGTTGTTTATACGTTAACTCAAAAAAGTCTACACTCTTTGTTTGAAGTCGGAAGTTGAGACTAAATTGTAAACAAGATAAACTCATCTTTAACAGAAAAAGTTTGAAAAATGTATTGTAATCACAATAAATATTTTCTAAGCCATTACGTCTAGTAAAAATTGCATTTCTGTGTACGTTGATTCAAGAATATATGAAGGAAGTCAAATTTCACAATATAAGAAGGATGAAAGACCAAGCAGAACTAATCCAAATTCTAACAAATTTCATCTATTTAAATAAAATCGAAAGACAAAACCAATACAAAAATAAAGAGTTCATAAAAATGTTGAATTTTTTATACGTTAACTCAAAAAAGTCTACACTCTTCGTTATAAGTCGGAAGTTGATTTCTGAGACGAAATTGTAAACTAGATAAACTCATCTTTAGCAGAAAAAGTTTGAAAAATGTATTGTAATCACAATTAATATGTTCTAAGGCAGTACGTCTAGTAAAAATTGCATTTCTATGTACGTTGATTCAAGAATATATGAAGGAAGTCAAATTTCACAATAGAAGAAGGATGAAAGACCAAGAAGGACTAATCCAAATCCTAACTAATTTCATCTATCTTGAATCAAATAGAAAGACAAAGCCAACACAAAACAAAAGAGTTCATAAAAATGTTGAATTTTATATACGTTAACTCAAAAAAGTCTACAAACTTCGGTATAAGTAGAAAATTGATTTCTGAGACTAAATTGTAAACTAGATAACCTCATCTTTAACAGAAAAAGTTTGAAAAATGTATTTGAATCACAAATTATATGTTCTAAGGAATTACGTCTAGTAAAAATTGCATTTCTATGGACGTTAATTCATGAAAATATGAAGGAAGTTAAATTTCACAATAGAAGAAGGATGAAAGACCATCCAGAACTAATCCAAATTGTAACAAAATTCATCTATTTGAATCAAATTGAAATACAAAGCCAATACAAAAATAAAGAGTTCATAAAAAAGTTGTTTATACGTTAACTCAAAAAAGTCTACACTCTTTGTTATAAGTCGGAAGTTGAGACTAAATTGTAAACAAGATAAACTCATCTTTAACAAAAAAAGTTTGAAAAATGTATTGTAATCACAATAAATATTTTCTAAGCCATTACGTCTAGTAAAAATTGCATTTCTGTGTACGTTGATTCAAGAAAATATGAAGGAAGTCAAATTTCACAATATGAGAAGGATGAAAGACCAACCAGAACTAATCCAAATTCTAACAAATTTCATCTATTTGAATCAAATTGAAAGACAAAGCCAAGACAAAAATAAAGAGTTTATAAAAATGTTGAATTTTTTATACGTTAACTCAAAAAAGTCTACACTCTTCGTTATAAGTCGGAAGTTGATTTCTGAGACTAAATTGTAAACTAGATAAACTCATCTTTAGCAGAAAAAGTTAGAAAAATGTATTTTAATCACAATTAATATGTTCTAAGGCAGTACGTCTAGTAAAAATTGCATTTTCTATGTACGTTGATTCAAGAATATAAGAAGGAAGTCAAATTTCACAATAGAAGAAGGATGAAAGACCAAGCAGAACTAATCCAAATCCTAAAAAATTTCATCTATATTGAATCAACTAGAAATAAAAAGCCAACACAAAAAGAAAGAGTTAATAAAATGTTGAATTTTATATACGTTAACTCAAAAAAGTCTACAAACTTCAGTATAAGTCGGAAGTTGATTTCTGAGACTAAATTGTAAACTAGATAAACTCATATTTAAGATAGAAAGTTTGAAAAATGTATTGTAATTACAATTAATATGTTCTAAGGCAATACGTCTAGTAAAAATTGCATTTCTATGTACGTTGATTCAAGAAAATATGAAGGAAGTCAAATTTCACAATAAAAGAAGGATGAAAGACCAAGAAGAACTAATCCAAATCCTAACTAATTTCATCTATCTTGAATCAAATAGAAAGACAAAGCCAACACAAAACAAAAGAGTTCATAAAAATGTTGAATTTTATATACGTTAACTCAAAAAAGTCTACAAACTTCGGTATAAGTAGAAAATTGATTTCTGAGACTAAATTGTAAACTAGATAAACTCATCTTTAACAGAAAAAGTTTGAAAAATGTATTTGAATCACAAATTATATGTTCTAAGGAATTACGTCTAGTAAAAATTGCATTTCTATGGACGTTAATTCAAGAAATATGAAGGAAGTTAAATTTCACAATAGAAGAAGGATGAAAGACCATCCAGAACTAATCCAAATTGTAACAAAATTCATCTATTTGAATCAAATTGAAATACAAAGCCAATACAAAAATAAAGAGTTCATAAAAAAGTTGTTTATACGTTAACTCAAAAAAGTCTACACTCTTTGTTATAAGTCGGAAGTTGAGACTAAATTGTAAACAAGATAAACTCATCTTTAACAAAAAAAAGTTTGAAAAATGTATTGTAATCACAATAAATATTTTCTAAGCCATTACGTCTAGTAAAAATTGCATTTCTGTGTTCGTTGATTCAAGAAAATATGAAGGAAGTCAAATTTCACAATATGAGAAGGATGAAAGACCATCCAGAACTAATCCAAATTCTAACAAATTTCATCTATTTGAATCAAATTGAAAGACAAAGCAAAGACAAAAATAAAGAGTTTATAAAAATGTTGAATTTTTTATACGTTAACTCAAAAAAGTCTACACTCTTCGTTATAAGTCGGAAGTTGATTTCTGAGACTAAATTGTAAACTAGATAAACTCATCCTTAGCAGAAAAAGTTATAAAAATGTATTTTAATCACAATTAATATGTTCTAAGGCATTACGTCTAGTAAAAATTGCATTTTCTATGTACGTTGATTCAAGAATATAAGAAGGAAGTCAAATTTCACAATAGAAGAAGGATGAAAGACCAAGCAGAACTAATCCAAATCCTAAAAAATTTCATCTATATTGAATCAAATAGAAATAAAAGGCTAACACAAAAAGAAAGAGTTAATAAAATGTTGAATTTTATATACGTTAACTCAAAAAAGTCTACAAACTTCGGTATAAGTCGGAAGTTGATTTCTGAGACTAAATTGTAAACTAGATAAACTCATATTTAAGATAAAAAGTTTGAAAAATGTATTGTAATTACAATTAATATGTTCTAAGGCAATACGTCTAGTAAAAATTGCATTTCTATGTACGTTGATTCAAGAAAATATGACGGAAGTCAAATTTCACAATAAAAGAAGGATGAAAGACCAAGAAGAACTAATCCAAATCCTAACTAATTTCATCTATCTTGAATCAAATAGAAAGACAAAGCCAACACAAAACAAAAGAGTTCATAAAAATGTTGAATTTTATATACGTTAACTCAAAAAAGTCTACAAACTTCGGTATAAGTAGAAAATTGATTTCTGAGACTAAATTGTAAACTAGATAAACTCATCTTTAACAGAAAAAGTTTGAAAAATGTATTTGAATCACAAATTATATGTTCTAAGGAATTACGTCTAGTAAAAATTGCATTTCTATGGACGTTAATTCAAGAAAATATGAAGGAAGTTAAATTTCACAATAGAAGAAGGATGAAAGACCATCCAGAACTAATCCAAATTGTAACAAAATTCATCTATTTGAATCAAATTGAAATACAAAGCCAATACAAAAATAAAGAGTTCATAAAAAAGTTGTTTATACGTTAACTCAAAAAAGTCTACACTCTTTGTTTGAAGTCGGAAGTTGAGACTAAATTGTAAACAAGATAAACTCATCTTTAACAGAAAAAGTTTGAAAAATGTATTGTAATCACAATAAATATTTTCTAAGCCATTACGTCTAGTAAAAATTGCATTTCTGTGTACGTTGATTCAAGAAAATATGAAGGAAGTCAAATTTCACAATATGAGAAGGATGAAAGACCAGCCAGAACTAATCCAAATTCTAACAAATTTCATCTATTTGAATCAAATTGAAAGACAAAGCCAAGACAAAAATAAAGAGTTTATAAAAATGTTGAATTTTTTATACGTTAACTCAAAAAAGTCTACACTCTTCGTTATAAGTCGGAAGTTGATTTCTGAGACTAAATTGTAAACTAGATAAACTCATCTTTAGCAGAAAAAGTTTGAAAAATGTATTGTAATCACAATTAATATGTTCTAAGGCAGTACGTCTAGTAAAAATTGCATTTCTATGTACGTTGATTCAAGAATATATGAAGGAAGTCAAATTTCACAATATAAGAAGGATGAAAGACCAAGCAGAACTAATCCAAATTCTAACAAATTTCATCTATTTAAATAAAATCGAAAGACAAAACCAATACAAAAATAAAGAGTTCATAAAAATGTTGAATTTTTTATACGTTAACTCAAAAAAGTCTACACTCTTCGTTATAAGTCGGAAGTTGATTTCTGAGACGAAATTGTAAACTAGATAAACTCATCTTTAGCAGAAAAAGTTTGAAAAATGTATTGTAATCACAATTAATATGTTCTAAGGCAGTACGTCTAGTAAAAATGGCATTTCTATGTACGTTGATTCAAGAATATATGAAGGAAGTCAAATTTCACAATAGAAGAAGGATGAAAGACCAAGCAGAACTAATCCAAATCCTAAAAAATTTCATCTATATTGAATCAAATAGAAATAAAAAGCCAACACAAAAAGAAAGAGTTAATAAAATGTTGAATTTTATATACGTTAACTCAAAAAAGTCTACAAATTTCGGTATAAGTCGGAAGTTGATTTCTGAGACTAAATTGTAAACTAGATAAACTCATATTTAAGATAAAAAGTTTGAAAAATGTATTGTAATTATAATTAATAAAATTGCATTTCTATGTACGTTGATTCAAGAAAATATGAAGGAAGTCAAATTTCACAATAGAAGAAGGATGAAAGACCAAGAAGAACTAATCCAAATCCTAACTAATTTCATCTATCTTGAATCAAATAGAAAGACAAAGCCAACACAAAACAAAAGAGTTCATAAAAATGTTGAATTTTATATACGTTAACTCAAAAAAGTCTACAAACTTCGGTATAAGTAGAAAATTGATTTTTGAGACTAAATTGTAAACTAGATAAACTCATCTTTAACAGAAAAAGTTTGAAAAATGTATTTGAATCACAAATTATATGTTCTAAGGAATTACGTCTAGTAAAAATTGCATTTCTATGGACGTTAATTCAAGAAAATATGAAGGAAGTTAAATTTCACAATAGAAGAAGGATGAAAGACCATCCAGAACTAATCCAAATTGTAACAAAATTCATCTATTTGAATCAAATTGAAAGACAAAGTCAATACAAAAATAAAGAGTTCATAAAAAAGTTGAATTTTTTATACGTTAACTCAAAAAAGTCTACACTCTTTGTTATAAGTCGGAAGTTGAGACTAAATTGTAAACAAGATAAACTCATATTTAACAGAAAAAGTTTGAAAAATGTATTGTAATCACAATAAATATGTTCTAAGCCGTTACGTCTAGTAAAAATTGTATTTTTGTGTACGTTGATTCAAGAAAATATGAAGGAAGTCAAATTTCAAAATATGAGAAGGATGAAACACCAGCCAGAACTAATCCAAATTCTAACAAATTTCATCTATTTGAATCAAATTGAAAGACAAAGCCAAGACAAAAATAAAGAGTTCATAAAAATGTTGAATTTTTTATACGTTAACTCAAAAAAGTCTACACTCTTCGTTATAAGTCGGAAGTTGATTTCTGAGACTAAATTGTAAACTAGATAAACTCATCTTTAGCAGAAAAAGTTTGAAAAATGTATTGTAATCACAATTAATATGTTCTAAGGCAGTACGTCTAGTAAAAATTGCATTTCTATGTACGTTGATTCAAGAATATATGAAGGAAGTCAAATTTCACAATATAAGAAGGATGAAAGACCAAGCAGAACTAATCCAAATTCTAACAAATTTCATCTATTTAAATCAAATCGAAAGACAAAGCCAATACAAAAATAAAGAGTTCATAAAAATGTTGAATTTTTTATACGTTAACTCAAAAAAGTCTACACTCTTCGTTATAAGTCGGAAGTTGATTTCTGAGACGAAATTGTAAACTAGATAAACTCATCTTTAGCAGAAAAAGTTTGAAAAATGTATTGTAATCACAATTAATATGTTCTAAGGCAGTACGTCTAGTAAAAAT
>NC_039367.1:102830390-102870953 GCF_003573695.1 Papaver somniferum | reverse complement strand
TTTTTTATACGTTAACTCAAAAAAGTCTACACTCTTCGTTATAAGTCGGAAGTTGATTTCTGAGACTAAATTGTAAACTAGATAAACTCATCTTTAGCAGAAAAAGTTTGAAAAATGTATTGTAATCACAATTAATATGTTCTAAGGCAGTACGTCTAGTAAAAATTGCATTTCTATGTACGTTGATTCAAGAATATATGAAGGAAGTCAAATTTCACAATATAAGAAGGATGAAAGACCAAGCAGAACTAATCCAAATTCTAACAAATTTCATCTATTTAAATCAAATCGAAAGACAAAGCCAATACAAAAATAAAGAGTTCATAAAAATGTTGAATTTTTTATACGTTAACTCAAAAAAGTCTACACTCTTCGTTATAAGTCGGAAGTTGATTTCTGAGACGAAATTGTAAACTAGATAAACTCATCTTTAGCAAAAAAAGTTAGAAAAATGTATTTTAATCACAATTAATATGTTCTAAGGCAGTACGTCTAGTAAAAATTGCATTTCTATGTACGTTGATTCAAGAATATAAGAAGGAAGTCAAATTTCACAATAGAAGAAGGATGAAAGACCAAGCAGAACTAATCCAAATCCTAAAAAATTTCATCTATATTGAATCAAATAGAAATAAAAAGCCAACACAAAAAGAAAGAGTTAATAAAATGTTGAATTTTATATACGTTAACTCAAAAAAGTCTACAAACTTCGGTATAAGTCGGAAGTTGATTTCTGAGACTAAATTGTAAACTAGATAAACTCATATTTAAGATAAAAATTTTGAAAAATGTATTGTAATTACAATTAATATGTTCTAAGGCAATACGTCTAGTAAAAATTGCATTTCTATGTACGTTGATTCAAGAAAATATGAAGGAAGTCAAATTTCACAATAGAAGAAGGATGAAAGACCAAGAAGGACTAATCCAAATCCTAACTAATTTCATCTATCTTGAATCAAATAGAAAGACAAAGCCAACACAAAACAAAAGAGTTCATAAAAATGTTGAATTTTATATACGTTAACTCAAAAAAGTCTACAAACTTCGGTATAAGTAGAAAATTGATTTCTGAGACTAAATTGTAAACTAGATAACCTCATCTTTAACAGAAAAAGTTTGAAAAATGTATTTGAATCACAAATTATATGTTCTAAGGAATTACGTCTAGTAAAAATTGCATTTCTATGGACGTTAATTCATGAAAATATGAAGGAAGTTAAATTTCACAATAGAAGAAGGATGAAAGACCATCCAGAACTAATCCAAATTGTAACAAAATTCATCTATTTGAATCAAATTGAAATACAAAGCCAATACAAAAATAAAGAGTTCATAAAAAAGTTGTTTATACGTTAACTCAAAAAAGTCTACACTCTTTGTTATAAGTCGGAAGTTGAGACTAAATTGTAAACAAGATAAACTCATCTTTAACAAAAAAAGTTTGAAAAATGTATTGTAATCACAATAAATATTTTCTAAGCCATTACGTCTAGTAAAAATTGCATTTCTGTGTACGTTGATTCAAGAAAATATGAAGGAAGTCAAATTTCACAATATGAGAAGGATGAAAGACCAACCAGAACTAATCCAAATTCTAACAAATTTCATCTATTTGAATCAAATTGAAAGACAAAGCCAAGACAAAAATAAAGAGTTTATAAAAATGTTGAATTTTTTATACGTTAACTCAAAAAAGTCTACACTCTTCGTTATAAGTCGGAAGTTGATTTCTGAGACTAAATTGTAAACTAGATAAACTCATCTTTAGCAGAAAAAGTTAGAAAAATGTATTTTAATCACAATTAATATGTTCTAAGGCAGTACGTCTAGTAAAAATTGCATTTTCTATGTACGTTGATTCAAGAATATAAGAAGGAAGTCAAATTTCACAATAGAAGAAGGATGAAAGACCAAGCAGAACTAATCCAAATCCTAAAAAATTTCATCTATATTGAATCAACTAGAAATAAAAAGCCAACACAAAAAGAAAGAGTTAATAAAATGTTGAATTTTATATACGTTAACTCAAAAAAGTCTACAAACTTCAGTATAAGTCGGAAGTTGATTTCTGAGACTAAATTGTAAACTAGATAAACTCATATTTAAGATAGAAAGTTTGAAAAATGTATTGTAATTACAATTAATATGTTCTAAGGCAATACGTCTAGTAAAAATTGCATTTCTATGTACGTTGATTCAAGAAAATATGAAGGAAGTCAAATTTCACAATAAAAGAAGGATGAAAGACCAAGAAGAACTAATCCAAATCCTAACTAATTTCATCTATCTTGAATCAAATAGAAAGACAAAGCCAACACAAAACAAAAGAGTTCATAAAAATGTTGAATTTTATATACGTTAACTCAAAAAAGTCTACAAACTTCGGTATAAGTAGAAAATTGATTTCTGAGACTAAATTGTAAACTAGATAAACTCATCTTTAACAGAAAAAGTTTGAAAAATGTATTTGAATCACAAATTATATGTTCTAAGGAATTACGTCTAGTAAAAATTGCATTTCTATGGACGTTAATTCAAGAAAATATGAAGGAAGTTAAATTTCACAATAGAAGAAGGATGAAAGACCATCCAGAACTAATCCAAATTGTAACAAAATTCATCTATTTGAATCAAATTGAAATACAAAGCCAATACAAAAATAAAGAGTTCATAAAAAAGTTGTTTATACGTTAACTCAAAAAAGTCTACACTCTTTGTTTGAAGTCGGAAGTTGAGACTAAATTGTAAACAAGATAAACTCATCTTTAACAGAAAAAGTTTGAAAAATGTATTGTAATCACAATAAATATTTTCTAAGCCATTACGTCTAGTAAAAATTGCATTTCTGTGTACGTTGATTCAAGAAAATATGAAGGAAGTCAAATTTCACAATATGAGAAGGATGAAAGACCAGCCAGAACTAATCCAAATTCTAACAAATTTCATCTATTTGAATCAAATTGAAAGACAAAGCCAAGACAAAAATAAAGAGTTTATAAAAATGTTGAATTTTTTATACGTTAACTCAAAAAAGTCTACACTCTTCGTTATAAGTCGGAAGTTGATTTCTGAGACTAAATTGTAAACTAGATAAACTCATCTTTAGCAGAAAAAGTTTGAAAAATGTATTGTAATCACAATTAATATGTTCTAAGGCAGTACGTCTAGTAAAAATTGCATTTCTATGTACGTTGATTCAAGAATATATGAAGGAAGTCAAATTTCACAATATAAGAAGGATGAAAGACCAAGCAGAACTAATCCAAATTCTAACAAATTTCATCTATTTAAATAAAATCGAAAGACAAAACCAATACAAAAATAAAGAGTTCATAAAAATGTTGAATTTTTTATACGTTAACTCAAAAAAGTCTACACTCTTCGTTATAAGTCGGAAGTTGATTTCTGAGACGAAATTGTAAACTAGATAAACTCATCTTTAGCAGAAAAAGTTTGAAAAATGTATTGTAATCACAATTAATATGTTCTAAGGCAGTACGTCTAGTAAAAATGGCATTTCTATGTACGTTGATTCAAGAATATATGAAGGAAGTCAAATTTCACAATAGAAGAAGGATGAAAGACCAAGCAGAACTAATCCAAATCCTAAAAAATTTCATCTATATTGAATCAAATAGAAATAAAAAGCCAACACAAAAAGAAAGAGTTAATAAAATGTTGAATTTTATATACGTTAACTCAAAAAAGTCTACAAATTTCGGTATAAGTCGGAAGTTGATTTCTGAGACTAAATTGTAAACTAGATAAACTCATATTTAAGATAAAAAGTTTGAAAAATGTATTGTAATTATAATTAATAAAATTGCATTTCTATGTACGTTGATTCAAGAAAATATGAAGGAAGTCAAATTTCACAATAGAAGAAGGATGAAAGACCAAGAAGAACTAATCCAAATCCTAACTAATTTCATCTATCTTGAATCAAATAGAAAGACAAAGCCAACACAAAACAAAAGAGTTCATAAAAATGTTGAATTTTATATACGTTAACTCAAAAAAGTCTACAAACTTCGGTATATGTAGAAAATTGATTTTTGAGACTAAATTGTAAACTAGATAAACTCATCTTTAACAGAAAAAGTTTGAAAAATGTATTTGAATCACAAATTATATGTTCTAAGGAATTACGTCTAGTAAAAATTGCATTTCTATGGACGTTAATTCAAGAAAATATGAACGAAGTTAAATTTCACAATAGAAGAAGGATGAAAGACCATCCAGAACTAATCCAAATTGTAACAAAATTCATCTATTTGAATCAAATTGAAAGACAAAGCCAATACAAAAATAAAGAGTTCATAAAAAAGTTGAATTTTTCATACGTTAACTCAAAAAAGTCTACACTCTTTGTTATAAGTCGGAAGTTGAGACTAAATTGTAAACAAGATAAACTCATATTTAACAGAAAAAGTTTGAAAAATGTATTGTAATCACAATAAATATGTTCTAAGCCGTTACGTCTAGTAAAAATTGCATTTTTGTGTACGTTGATTCAAGAAAATATGAAGGAAGTCAAATTTCAAAATATGAGAAGGATGAAACACCAGCCAGAACTAATCCAAATTCTAACAAATTTCATCTATTTGAATCAAATTGAAAGACAAAGCCAAGACAAAAATAAAGAGTTCATAAAAATGTTGAATTTTTTATACGTTAACTCAAAAAAGTCTACACTCTTCGTTATAAGTCGGAAGTTGATTTCTGAGACTAAATTGTAAACTAGATAAACTCATCTTTAGCAGAAAAAGTTTGAAAAATGTATTGTAATCACAATTAATATGTTCTAAGGCAGTACGTCTAGTAAAAATTGCATTTCTATGTACGTTGATTCAAGAATATATGAAGGAAGTCAAATTTCACAATATAAGAAGGATGAAAGACCAAGCAGAACTAATCCAAATTCTAACAAATTTCATCTATTTAAATCAAATCGAAAGACAAAGCCAATACAAAAATAAAGAGTTCATAAAAATGTTGAATTTTTTATACGTTAACTCAAAAAAGTCTACACTCTTCGTTATAAGTCGGAAGTTGATTTCTGAGACGAAATTGTAAACTAGATAAACTCATCTTTAGCAGAAAAAGTTAGAAAAATGTATTTTAATCACAATTAATATGTTCTAAGGAAGTACGTCTAGTAAAAATTGCATTTCTATGTACGTTGATTCAAGAATATAAGAAGGAAGTCAAATTTCACAATAGAAGAAGGATGAAAGACCAAGCAGAACTAATCCAAATCCTAAAAAATTTCATCTATATTGAATCAAATAGAAATAAAAAGCCAACACAAAAAGAAAGAGTTAATAAAATGTTGAATTTTATATACGTTAACTCAAAAAAGTCTACAAACTTCGGTATAAGTAGAAAATTGATTTCTGAGACTAAATTGTAAACTAGATAAACTCATCTTTAGCAGAAAAAGTTTGAAAAATGTATTTGAATCACAAATTATATGTTCTAAGGAATTACGTCTAGTAAAAATTGCATTACTATGGACGTTAATTCAAGAAATATGAAGGAAGTTAAATTTCACAATAGAAGAAGGATGAAAGACCATCCAGAACTAATCCAAATTGTAACAAAATTCATCTATTTGAATCAAATTGAAATACAAAGCCAATACAAAAATAAAGAGTTCATAAAAAAGTTGTTTATACGTTAACTCAAAAAAGTCTACACTCTTTGTTATAAGTCGGAAGTTGAGACTAAATTGTAAACAAGATAAACTCATCTTTAACAAAAAAAGTTTGAAAAATGTATTGTAATCACAATAAATATTTTCTAAGCCATTACGTCTAGTAAAAATTGCATTTCTGTGTACGTTGATTCAAGAAAATATGAAGGAAGTCAAATTTCACAATATGAGAAGGATGAAAGACCAGCCAGAACTAATCCAAATTCTAACAAATTTCATCTATTTGAATCAAATTGAAAGACAAAGCCAAGACAAAAATAAAGAGTTTATAAAAATGTTGAATTTTTTATACGTTAACTCAAAAAAGTCTACACTCTTCGTTATAAGTCGGAAGTTGATTTCTGAGACTAAATTGTAAACTAGATAAACTCCTCTTTAGCAGAAAAAGTTAGAAAAATGTATTTTAATCACAATTAATATGTTCTAAGGCAGTACGTCTAGTAAAAATTGCATTTTCTATGTACGTTGATTCAAGAATATAAGAAGGAAATCAAATTTCACAATAGAAGAAGGATGAAAGACCAAGCAGAACTAATCCAAATCCTAAAAAATTTCATCTATATTGAATCAAATAGAAATAAAAGGCCAACACAAAAAGAAAGAGTTAATAAAATGTTGAATTTTATATACGTTAACTCAAAAAAGTCTACAAACTTCGGTATAAGTAGAAAATTGATTTTTGAGACTAAATTGTAAACTAGATAAACTCATCTTTAACAGAAAAAGTTTGAAAAATGTATTTGAATCACAAATTATATGTTCTAAGGAATTACGTCTAGTAAGAATTGCATTTCTATGGACGTTAATTCAAGAAAATATGAAGGAAGTTAAATTTCACAATGGAAGAAGGATGAAAGACCATCCAGAACTAATCCAAATTGTAACAAAATTCATCTATTTGAATCAAATTGAAAGACAAAGCCAATACAAAAATAAAGAGTTCATAAAAAAGTTGAATTTTTTATACGTTAACTCAAAAAAGTCTACACTCTTTGTTATAAGTTGGAAGTTGAGACTAAATTGTAAACAAGATAAACTCATCTTTAACAGAAAAAGTTTGAAAAATGTATTGTAATCACAATAAATATGTTCTAAGCCGTTACGTCTAGGAAAAATTGCATTTTTGTGTACGTTGATTCAAGAAAATATGAAGGAAGTCAAATTTCACAATATGAGATGGATGAAACACCAGCCAGAACTAATCCAAATTCTAACAAATTTCATCTATTTGAATCAAATTGAAAGACAAAGCCAAGACAAAAATAAAGAGTTCATAAAAATGTTGAATTTTTTATACGTTAACTCAAAAAAGTCTACACTCTTCGTTATAAGTCGGAAGTTGATTTCTGAGACTAAATTGTAAACTAGATAAACTCATCTTTAGCAGAAAAAGTTTGAAAAATGTATTGTAATCACAATTAATATGTTCTAAGGTAGTACGTCTAGTAAAAATTGCATTTCTATGTACGTTGATTCAAGAATATATGAAGGAAGTCAAATTTCACAATATAAGAAGGATGAAAGACCAAGCAGAACTAATCCAAATTCTAACAAATTTCATCTATTTAAATCAAATCGAAAGACAAAGCCAATACAAAAATAAAGAGTTCATAAAAATGTTGAATTTTTTATACGTTAACTCAAAAAAGTCTACACTCTTCGTTATAAGTCGGAAGTTGATTTCTGAGACTAAATTGTAAACTAGATAAACTCATCTTTAGCAGAAAAAGTTTGAAAAATGTATTGTAATCACAATTAATATGTTCTAAGGCAGTACGTCTAGTAAAAATTGCATTTCTATGTACGTTGATTCAAGAATATATGAAGGAAGTCAAATTTCACAATAGAAGAAGGATGAAAGACCAAGCAGAACTAATCCAAATCCTAAAAAATTTCATCTATATTGAATCAAATAGAAATAAAAAGCCAACACAAAAAGAAAGAGTTAATAAAATGTTGAATTTTATATACGTTAACTCAAAAAAGTCTACAAATTTCGGTATAAGTCGGAAGTTGATTTCTGAGACTAAATTGTAAACTAGATAAACTCATATTTAAGATAAAAAGTTTGAAAAATGTATTGTAATTATAATTAATAAAATTGCATTTCTATGTACGTTGATTCAAGAAAATATGAAGGAAGTCAAATTTCACAATAGAAGAAGGATGAAAGACCAAGAAGAACTAATCCAAATCCTAACTAATTTCATCTATCTTGAATCAAATAGAAAGACAAAGCCAACACAAAACAAAAGAGTTCATAAAAATGTTGAATTTTATATACGTTAACTCAAAAAAGTCTACAAACTTCGGTATAAGTAGAAAATTGATTTCTGAGACTAAATTGTAAACTAGATAAACTCATCTTTAACAGAAAAAGTTTGAAAAATGTATTTGAATCACAAATTATATGTTCTAAGGAATTACGTCTAGTAAAAATTGCATTTCTATGGACGTTAATTCAAGAAAATATGAAGGAAGTTAAATTTCACAATAGAAGAAGGATGAAAGACCATCCAGAACTAATCCAAATTGTAACAAAATTCATCTATTTGAATCAAATTGAAATACAAAGCCAATACAAAAATAAAGAGTTCATAAAAAAGTTGTTTATACGTTAACTCAAAAAAGTCTACACTCTTTGTTTGAAGTCGGAAGTTGAGACTAAATTGTAAACAAGATAAACTCATCTTTAACAGAAAAAGTTTGAAAAATGTATTGTAATCACAATAAATATTTTCTAAGCCATTACGTCTAGTAAAAATTGCATTTCTGTGTACGTTGATTCAAGAAAATATGAAGGAAGTCAAATTTCACAATATGAGAAGGATGAAAGACCAGCCAGAACTAATCCAAATTCTAACAAATTTCATCTATTTGAATCAAATTGAAAGACAAAGCCAAGACAAAAATAAAGAGTTTATAAAAATGTTGAATTTTTTATACGTTAACTCAAAAAAGTCTACACTCTTCGTTATAAGTCGGAAGTTGATTTCTGAGACTAAATTGTAAACTAGATAAACTCATCTTTAGCAGAAAAAGTTTGAAAAATGTATTGTAATCACAATTAATATGTTCTAAGGCAGTACGTCTAGTAAAAATTGCATTTCTATGTACGTTGATTCAAGAATATATGAAGGAAGTCAAATTTCACAATATAAGAAGGATGAAAGACCAAGCAGAACTAATCCAAATTCTAACAAATTTCATCTATTTAAATAAAATCGAAAGACAAAACCAATACAAAAATAAAGAGTTCATAAAAATGTTGAATTTTTTATACGTTAACTCAAAAAAGTCTACACTCTTCGTTATAAGTCGGAAGTTGATTTCTGAGACGAAATTGTAAACTAGATAAACTCATCTTTAGCAGAAAAAGTTTGAAAAATGTATTGTAATCACAATTAATATGTTCTAAGGCAGTACGTCTAGTAAAAATTGCATTTCTATGTACGTTGATTCAAGAATATATGAAGGAAGTCAAATTTCACAATAGAAGAAGGATGAAAGACCAAGAAGGACTAATCCAAATCCTAACTAATTTCATCTATCTTGAATCAAATAGAAAGACAAAGCCAACACAAAACAAAAGAGTTCATAAAAATGTTAAATTTTATATACGTTAACTCAAAAAAGTCTACAAACTTCGGTATAAGTAGAAAATTGATTTCTGAGACTAAATTGTAAACTAGATAACCTCATCTTTAACAGAAAAAGTTTGAAAAATGTATTTGAATCACAAATTATATGTTCTAAGGAATTACGTCTAGTAAAAATTGCATTTCTATGGACGTTAATTCAAGAAAATATGAAGGAAGTTAAATTTCACAATAGAAGAAGGATGAAAGACCATCCAGAACTAATCCAAATTGTAACAAAATTCATCTATTTGAATCAAATTGAAATACAAAGCCAATACAAAAATAAAGAGTTCATAAAAAAGTTGTTTATACGTTAACTCAAAAAAGTCTACACTCTTTGTTTGAAGTCGGAAGTTGAGACTAAATTGTAAACAAGATAAACTCATCTTTAAAAGAAAAAGTTTGAAAAATGTATTGTAATCACAATAAATATTTTCTAAGCCATTACGTCTAGTAAAAATTGCATTTCTGTGTACGTTGATTCAAGAAAATATGAAGGAAGTCAAATTTCACAATATGAGAAGGATGAAAGACCAGCCAGAACTAATCCAAATTCTAACAAATTTCATCTATTTGAATCAAATTGAAAGACAAAGCCAAGACAAAAATAAAGAGTTTATAAAAATGTTGAATTTTTTATACGTTAACTCAAAAAAGTCTACACTCTTCGTTATAAGTCGGAAGTTGATTTCTGAGACTAAATTGTAAACTAGATAAACTCATCTTTAGCAGAAAAAGTTTGAAAAATGTATTGTAATCACAATTAATATGTTCTAAGGCAGTACGTCTAGTAAAAATTGCATTTCTATGTACGTTGATTCAAGAATATATGAAGGAAGTCAAATTTCACAATATAAGAAGGATGAAAGACCAAGCAGAACTAATCCAAATTCTAACAAATTTCATCTATTTAAATAAAATCGAAAGACAAAACCAATACAAAAATAAAGAGTTCATAAAAATGTTGAATTTTTTATACGTTAACTCAAAAAAGTCTACACTCTTCGTTATAAGTCGGAAGTTGATTTCTGAGACGAAATTGTAAACTAGATAAACTCATCTTTAGCAGAAAAAGTTTGAAAAATGTATTGTAATCACAATTAATATGTTCTAAGGCAGTACGTCTAGTAAAAATGGCATTTCTATGTACGTTGATTCAAGAATATATGAAGGAAGTCAAATTTCACAATAGAAGAAGGATGAAAGACCAAGCAGAACTAATCCAAATCCTAAAAAATTTCATCTATATTGAATCAAATAGAAATAAAAAGCCAACACAAAAAGAAAGAGTTAATAAAATGTTGAATTTTATATACGTTAACTCAAAAAAGTCTACAAATTTCGGTATAAGTCGGAAGTTGATTTCTGAGACTAAATTGTAAACTAGATAAACTCATATTTAAGATAAAAAGTTTGAAAAATGTATTGTAATTATAATTAATAAAATTGCATTTCTATGTACGTTGATTCAAGAAAATATGAAGGAAGTCAAATTTCACAATAGAAGAAGGATGAAAGACCAAGAAGAACTAATCCAAATCCTAACTAATTTCATCTATCTTGAATCAAATAGAAAGACAAAGCCAACACAAAACAAAAGAGTTCATAAAAATGTTGAATTTTATATACGTTAACTCAAAAAAGTCTACAAACTTCGGTATAAGTAGAAAATTGATTTTTGAGACTAAATTGTAAACTAGATAAACTCATCTTTAACAGAAAAAGTTTGAAAAATGTATTTGAATCACAAATTATATGTTCTAAGGAATTACGTCTAGTAAAAATTGCATTTCTATGGACGTTAATTCAAGAAAATATGAAGGAAGTTAAATTTCACAATAGAAGAAGGATGAAAGACCATCCAGAACTAATCCAAATTGTAACAAAATTCATCTATTTGAATCAAATTGAAAGACAAAGTCAATACAAAAATAAAGAGTTCATAAAAAAGTTGAATTTTTTATACGTTAACTCAAAAAAGTCTACACTCTTTGTTATAAGTCGGAAGTTGAGACTAAATTGTAAACAAGATAAACTCATATTTAACAGAAAAAGTTTGAAAAATGTATTGTAATCACAATAAATATGTTCTAAGCCGTTACGTCTAGTAAAAATTGTATTTTTGTGTACGTTGATTCAAGAAAATATGAAGGAAGTCAAATTTCAAAATATGAGAAGGATGAAACACCAGCCAGAACTAATCCAAATTCTAACAAATTTCATCTATTTGAATCAAATTGAAAGACAAAGCCAAGACAAAAATAAAGAGTTCATAAAAATGTTGAATTTTTTATACGTTAACTCAAAAAAGTCTACACTCTTCGTTATAAGTCGGAAGTTGATTTCTGAGACTAAATTGTAAACTAGATAAACTCATCTTTAGCAGAAAAAGTTTGAAAAATGTATTGTAATCACAATTAATATGTTCTAAGGCAGTACGTCTAGTAAAAATTGCATTTCTATGTACGTTGATTCAAGAATATATGAAGGAAGTCAAATTTCACAATAGAAGAAGGATGAAAGACCAAGCAGAACTAATCCAAATCCTAACAAATTTCATCTATCTTGAATCAAATAGAAAGACAAAGCCAACACAAAAAGAAAGAGTTTATAAAAATGTTGAATTTTACATACGTTAACTCAAAAAAGTCTACAAACTTCGGTATAAGTCGAAAATTGATTTCTGAGACTAAATTGTAAACTAGATAAACTCATCTTTAAGAGAAAAAGTTTGAAAAATGTATTTTAATCACAATGTATATGTTCTAAGGAATTACGTTTGATAAAAATTGCATTTCTATGTAGGTTAATTCAAGAGAATATGAAGGAAGCCAAATTTCACAATGGAAGAAGGATGAAAGACCAGCCAGAACTAATCCAA
Source organism: Papaver somniferum (assembly GCF_003573695.1). Taxonomy (NCBI): domain Eukaryota; kingdom Viridiplantae; phylum Streptophyta; class Magnoliopsida; order Ranunculales; family Papaveraceae; genus Papaver; species Papaver somniferum. The sequence goes on along the minus strand of NC_039367.1, from coordinate 102,858,712 downwards.
ATTGTAACAAAATTCATCTATTTGAATCAAATTGAAAGACAAAGCCCACACAAAAATAAAGAGTTCATAAAAATGTTGAATGTTTTATACGTTAACTCAAAAAAGTCTACACTCTTTGTTAAAAGTCGGAAGTTGATTTCTGAGAATAAATTATAAACAAGATAAACTCATCTTTAACAGAAAAAGTTTGACAAATGTATTGTAATCACAATAAATACGTTCTAAGCCATTACGTCTAGTAAAAATTGCATTTCTGTGTACGTTGATTCAAGAAAATATGAAGGAAGTCAAATTTCACAATATAAGAAGGATGAAAGACTAGCCAGAAATAATCCAAATTTTAACAAATTTCATCAATTTGAATCAAATTGAAAAACAAAGCCAAGACAAATATAAAGAGTTCATAAAAATGTTGAATTTTTTATACGTTAACTCGAAAAAGTCTACACTCTTCGTTATAAGTCGCAAGTCGATTTCTTAGACTAAATTTTAAACTAGTTAAACTCATCTTTAACAAGTTTAAGTTTGAAAAATGTATTGTAATCACAATAAATATGTTCTAAGGCAGTACGTCTAGTAAAAATTGTATTTCTATGTACGTTGATTCAAGAATATATGAAGGAAGTCAAATTTCACTATAGAAGAAGGACAAAAGACCAAGCAGAACTAATCCAAATCCTAAAAAATTTCATCTATCTTGAATCAAATAGAAAGACAAAGCCAACACAAAAAGAAAGTGTTCATAAAAATGTTGAATTTTTTATACGTTAACTCAAAAAAGTCTACACTCTTCGTTATAATTCGGAAGTTGATTTCTGAGACTAAATAGTAAACTAGATAAACTCATCTTTAACAGAAAGTTTTTGAAAAATGTATTCTAATCACAATTAATATGTTCTAAGTCAGTATGTTGATTCAAGAAAATATGAAGGAAGTCAAATTTCACAATAGAAGAAGGATGAAAGACCAAGAAGAACTTATCCAAATCCTAACAAATTTCATCTATCATGAATCAAATAGAAAGACAAAGCCAACACAAAAAGAAAGAGTTCATAAAAATGTTGAATTTTATGTACGTTAACTCAAAAAAGTCTACACACTTCGTTATACATCTGAAATTGATTTCTGAGACTAAATTGTAAACTAGATAAACTCATCTTTAACAGAAAAAGTTTGAAAAATGTATTGTAATCACAATTAATATGTTCTAAGGAAGTACGTCTAGTAAAAATTGCATTTCTATGTACGTTGATTCAAAAATATATGAAGGAAGTCAAAATTTACTATAGAAGAAGGCCGAAAGACCAAGCGGAACTAATCCAAATCCTAACAAATTTCATCTATCTTGAATCAAATATAAATACAAAGCCAACACAAAAAGAAAGTATGCATAAAAATGTTGAATTTTATATACGTTAACTCAAAAGGTCTACACACTTCGTTATAAGTGGGAAATTGATTTCTGAGACTATATTGTAAATTAGATAAACTCATCTTTAACAGAAAAAGTTTGAAAAATGTATTGTAATTACAATTAATATCTTCTAAGGCAATACGTCTAGTAAAAATTGCATTTCTATGTACGTTGATTCAAGAAAATATGAAGGAAGTCAAATATCACAATAGAAGAAGGATGAAAGACCAAGAAGAACTAATCCAAATCCTAACAAATTTCATCTATCTTGAATCAAATAGAAAGACAAAGCCAACACAAAAAGAAAGAGGTCATAAAAATGTTGAGTTTTATACACGTTAACTCAAAAAAGTCTACACACTTCGTTATACATATGAAATTGATTTCTGAGACTAAATTGTAAACTAGATAAACTCATCTTTAACAGAAAAAGTATGAAAAATGTATTGTAATCACAATTAATATGTTCTAAGCCATTACGTCTAGAAAAAATAGCATTTATGTGTACGTTGATTCAAGAAAATATGAAGGAAGTCAAATTTCACACTATAAGAAGGATGAAATACCAGCCAAAACTAATCCAAATTCTAACAAATTTCATCTATTTGAATCAAATTGAAAGACAAAGCCAAGACAAAAATAAAGAGTTCATAAAAATGTTGAATTTTTTATACGTTAACTCAAAAAAGTCTACACTCTTCGTTATAAGTCGGAAGTTGATTTCTGAGACTAAATTGTAAACTAGATAAACTCATCTTTAGCAGAAAAAGTTTGAAAAATGTATTGTAATCACAATTAATATGTTCTAAGGTAGTACGTCTAGTAAAAATTGCATTTCTATGTACGTTGATTCAAGAATATATGAAGGAAGTCAAATTTCACAATATAAGAAGGATGAAAGACCAAGCAGAACTAATCCAAATTCTAACAAATTTCATCTATTTAAATCAAATCGAAAGACAAAGCCAATACAAAAATAAAGAGTTCATAAAAATGTTGTTTATACGTTAACTCAAAAAAGTCTACACTCTTCGTTCTAAGTCGGAAGTTGATTTCTGAGACGAAATTGTAAACTAGATAAACTAATCTTTAGCAAAAAAAGTTAGAAAAATGTATTTTAATCACAATTAATATGTTCTAAGGCAGTACGTCTAGTAAAAATTGCATTTCTATGTACGTTGATTCAAGAATATAAGAAGGAAGTCAAATTTCACAATAGAAGAAGGATGAAAGACCAAGCAGAACTAATCCAAATCCTAAAAAATTTCATCTATATTGAATCAAATAGAAATAAAAAGCCAACACAAAAAGAAAGAGTTAATAAAATGTTGAATTTTATATACGTTAACTCAAAAAAGTCTACAAACTTCGGTATAAGTAGAAAATTGATTTCTGAGACTAAATTGTAAACTAGATAAACTCATCTTTAGCAGAAAAAGTTTGAAAAATGTATTTGAATCACAAATTATATGTTCTAAGGAATTACGTCTAGTAAAAATTGCATTACTATGGACGTTAATTCAAGAAATATGAAGGAAGTTAAATTTCACAATAGAAGAAGGATGAAAGACCATCCAGAACTAATCCAAATTGTAACAAAATTCATCTATTTGAATCAAATTGAAATACAAAGCCAATACAAAAATAAAGAGTTCATAAAAAAGTTGTTTATACGTTAACTCAAAAAAGTCTACACTCTTTGTTATAAGTCGGAAGTTGAGACTAAATTGTAAACAAGATAAACTCATCTTTAACAAAAAAAGTTTGAAAAATGTATTGTAATCACAATAAATATTTTCTAAGCCATTACGTCTAGTAAAAATTGCATTTCTGTGTACGTTGATTCAAGAAAATATGAAGGAAGTCAAATTTCACAATATGAGAAGGATGAAAGACCAGCCAGAACTAATCCAAATTCTAACAAATTTCATCTATTTGAATCAAATTGAAAGACAAAGCCAAGACAAAAATAAAGAGTTTATAAAAATGTTGAATTTTTTATACGTTAACTCAAAAAAGTCTACACTCTTCGTTATAAGTCGGAAGTTGATTTCTGAGACTAAATTGTAAACTAGATAAACTCCTCTTTAGCAGAAAAAGTTAGAAAAATGTATTTTAATCACAATTAATATGTTCTAAGGCAGTACGTCTAGTAAAAATTGCATTTTCTATGTACGTTGATTCAAGAATATAAGAAGGAAATCAAATTTCACAATAGAAGAAGGATGAAAGACCAAGCAGAACTAATCCAAATCCTAAAAAATTTCATCTATATTGAATCAAATAGAAATAAAAGGCCAACACAAAAAGAAAGAGTTAATAAAATGTTGAATTTTATATACGTTAACTCAAAAAAGTCTACAAACTTCGGTATAAGTAGAAAATTGATTTTTGAGACTAAATTGTAAACTAGATAAACTCATCTTTAACAGAAAAAGTTTGAAAAATGTATTTGAATCACAAATTATATGTTCTAAGGAATTACGTCTAGTAAGAATTGCATTTCTATGGACGTTAATTCAAGAAAATATGAAGGAAGTTAAATTTCACAATGGAAGAAGGATGAAAGACCATCCAGAACTAATCCAAATTGTAACAAAATTCATCTATTTGAATCAAATTGAAAGACAAAGCCAATACAAAAATAAAGAGTTCATAAAAAAGTTGAATTTTTTATACGTTAACTCAAAAAAGTCTACACTCTTTGTTATAAGTTGGAAGTTGAGACTAAATTGTAAACAAGATAAACTCATCTTTAACAGAAAAAGTTTGAAAAATGTATTGTAATCACAATAAATATGTTCTAAGCCGTTACGTCTAGGAAAAATTGCATTTTTGTGTACGTTGATTCAAGAAAATATGAAGGAAGTCAAATTTCACAATATGAGATGGATGAAACACCAGCCAGAACTAATCCAAATTCTAACAAATTTCATCTATTTGAATCAAATTGAAAGACAAAGCCAAGACAAAAATAAAGAGTTCATAAAAATGTTGAATTTTTTATACGTTAACTCAAAAAAGTCTACACTCTTCGTTATAAGTCGGAAGTTGATTTCTGAGACTAAATTGTAAACTAGATAAACTCATCTTTAGCAGAAAAAGTTTGAAAAATGTATTGTAATCACAATTAATATGTTCTAAGGTAGTACGTCTAGTAAAAATTGCATTTCTATGTACGTTGATTCAAGAATATATGAAGGAAGTCAAATTTCACAATATAAGAAGGATGAAAGACCAAGCAGAACTAATCCAAATTCTAACAAATTTCATCTATTTAAATCAAATCGAAAGACAAAGCCAATACAAAAATAAAGAGTTCATAAAAATGTTGAATTTTTTATACGTTAACTCAAAAAAGTCTACACTCTTCGTTATAAGTCGGAAGTTGATTTCTGAGACTAAATTGTAAACTAGATAAACTCATCTTTAGCAGAAAAAGTTTGAAAAATGTATTGTAATCACAATTAATATGTTCTAAGGCAGTACGTCTAGTAAAAATTGCATTTCTATGTACGTTGATTCAAGAATATATGAAGGAAGTCAAATTTCACAATAGAAGAAGGATGAAAGACCAAGCAGAACTAATCCAAATCCTAAAAAATTTCATCTATATTGAATCAAATAGAAATAAAAAGCCAACACAAAAAGAAAGAGTTAATAAAATGTTGAATTTTATATACGTTAACTCAAAAAAGTCTACAAATTTCGGTATAAGTCGGAAGTTGATTTCTGAGACTAAATTGTAAACTAGATAAACTCATATTTAAGATAAAAAGTTTGAAAAATGTATTGTAATTATAATTAATAAAATTGCATTTCTATGTACGTTGATTCAAGAAAATATGAAGGAAGTCAAATTTCACAATAGAAGAAGGATGAAAGACCAAGAAGAACTAATCCAAATCCTAACTAATTTCATCTATCTTGAATCAAATAGAAAGACAAAGCCAACACAAAACAAAAGAGTTCATAAAAATGTTGAATTTTATATACGTTAACTCAAAAAAGTCTACAAACTTCGGTATAAGTAGAAAATTGATTTCTGAGACTAAATTGTAAACTAGATAAACTCATCTTTAACAGAAAAAGTTTGAAAAATGTATTTGAATCACAAATTATATGTTCTAAGGAATTACGTCTAGTAAAAATTGCATTTCTATGGACGTTAATTCAAGAAAATATGAAGGAAGTTAAATTTCACAATAGAAGAAGGATGAAAGACCATCCAGAACTAATCCAAATTGTAACAAAATTCATCTATTTGAATCAAATTGAAATACAAAGCCAATACAAAAATAAAGAGTTCATAAAAAAGTTGTTTATACGTTAACTCAAAAAAGTCTACACTCTTTGTTTGAAGTCGGAAGTTGAGACTAAATTGTAAACAAGATAAACTCATCTTTAACAGAAAAAGTTTGAAAAATGTATTGTAATCACAATAAATATTTTCTAAGCCATTACGTCTAGTAAAAATTGCATTTCTGTGTACGTTGATTCAAGAATATATGAAGGAAGTCAAATTTCACAATATAAGAAGGATGAAAGACCAAGCAGAACTAATCCAAATTCTAACAAATTTCATCTATTTAAATAAAATCGAAAGACAAAACCAATACAAAAATAAAGAGTTCATAAAAATGTTGAATTTTTTATACGTTAACTCAAAAAAGTCTACACTCTTCGTTATAAGTCGGAAGTTGATTTCTGAGACGAAATTGTAAACTAGATAAACTCATCTTTAGCAGAAAAAGTTTGAAAAATGTATTGTAATCACAATTAATATGTTCTAAGGCAGTACGTCTAGTAAAAATTGCATTTCTATGTACGTTGATTCAAGAATATATGAAGGAAGTCAAATTTCACAATAGAAGAAGGATGAAAGACCAAGAAGGACTAATCCAAATCCTAACTAATTTCATCTATCTTGAATCAAATAGAAAGACAAAGCCAACACAAAACAAAAGAGTTCATAAAAATGTTGAATTTTATATACGTTAACTCAAAAAAGTCTACAAACTTCGGTATAAGTAGAAAATTGATTTCTGAGACTAAATTGTAAACTAGATAAACTCATCTTTAACAGAAAAAGTTTGAAAAATGTATTTGAATCACAAATTATATGTTCTAAGGAATTACGTCTAGTAAAAATTGCATTTCTATGGACGTTAATTCAAGAAATTATGAAGGAAGTTAAATTTCACAATAGAAGAAGGATGAAAGACCATCCAGAACTAATCCATATTGTAACAAAATTCATCTATTTGAATCAAATTGAAAGACAAAGCCAATACAAAAATAAAGAGTTCATAAAAAAGTTGAATTTTTTATACGTTAACTCAAAAAAGTCTACACTCTTTGTTATAAGTCGGAAGTTGAGACTAAATTGTAAACAAGATAAACTCATCTTTAACAGAAAAAGTTTGAAAAATGTATTGTAATCACAATAAATATGTTCTAAGCCATTACGTCTAGTAAAAATTGCATTTCTGTGTACGTTGATTCAAGAAAATATGAAGGAAGTCAAATTTCACAATATAAGAAGGATGAAAGGCATGCCAGAACTAATCCAAATTCTAACAAATTTCATCTATTTGAATCAAATTGAAAGACAAAGCCAATACAAGAATAAAGAGTTCATAAAAGTGTTGATTTTTTTATACGTTAACTCAAAAAAGTCTACACTCTTCGTTATAAGTCGGAAGTGAAATTCTGAGACTAAATTGTAAACTAGTTAAACTCATCCTTAACAAAAAAAGTTTGAAAAATGTATTGTAATCACAATAAATATGTTCTAAGGCAGTACGTCCAGTAAAAATTGCATTTCTATGTACGTTGATTCAAAAATATATGAAGGAAGTCAAATTTCACAATAGAAGAAGGATGAAAGACCAAGAAGAACTAATCCAAATCATAACCAATTTCATCTATCTTGAATCAAATAGTAAGACAAAGCCAAGAAAAAAATAAAGAGTTCATAAAAATTTTGAATTTTTTATACTTTAACTCAAAAAAGTCTACACTTTTCGTTATAAGTCGGATGTCGATTTCTGAGACTAAATTGTAAACTAGTTAAACTCATGTTTAACAGAAAAAGTTTGAAAAATGTATTGTAATCACAATAAATATGTTCTAAGGCATTACGTCTAGTAAAAATGTACGTTGATTCATGAAAATATGAAGGAAGTCAAATTTCCCAATAGAAGAACGATAAAAGCCCAGGAAGAACTAATCCAAATTCCAACAAATTTCATCTATTTGAATCAAATTGAAAGACAAAGCCAATACAAAAATAAAGAATTCATAAAAATGTTAGATTTTTTATACGTTAACTCAAAAAAGTCTACACTCTTCGTTATAAGTCAGAAGTTGATTTCTGAGACTAAATTGTAAACTAGATAAACTCATCTTTAACAGAAAAAGTTTGAAAAATGTATTGTTATCACAATTAATATGTTCTAAGGAAGTACGTCTAGTAAAAATTGCATTTCTATGCACTTTGATTCAAGAATATATGAAGGAAGTCAAATTTCACAATAGAAGAAGGATGAAAGGCCAAGCAGAACTAATCCAAATCCTAACAAATTTCATCTATCTTGAATCAAATAGAAAGACAAAGCCAACACAAAAAGAAAGAGTTCATAAAAATGTTGAGTTTTATATACGTTAACTCAAAAAAGTCTACACACTTCGTTATACATCTGAAATTGATTTCTGAAACTAAATTGTAAACTGGATAAACTCATCTTTAACAGAAAAAGTTTGAAAAATGTATTGTAATAACAATTAAATGTTCTAAGGCAGTACGTCTAGTAAAAATTGCATTTCTATGTACGTTGATTCAAGAATATATGAAGGAAGTCAAATTTCACTATAGAAGAAGGACAAAATACCAAGCAGAACTAATCCAAATCCTAACAAATTTCATCTATCTTGAATCAAATAGAAAGACAAAGACAACACAAAAAGAAAGTGTTCATAAAAATGTTGAATTTTATATACGTTAACTCAAAAAGTCTACACACTTCGTTATAAGTCGGAAATTGATTTCTGAGACTAAATTGTAAACTAGATAAACTCATCTTTAACAGAAAAAGTTTGAAAAATGTATTGTAATTACAATTAATATGTTCTAAGGCAATATGTCTAGTAAAAATTGCATTTCTATGTACGATGATTCAAGAAAATATGAAGGAAGTCAAATTTTATAATAGAAGAAGGATGAAAGACCAAGAAGAACTAATCAAATCCTAACAAATTTCATCTATCTTGAATCAAATAGAAAGACAAAGCCAACACAAAAAGAAAGAGTTCATAAAAATGTTGAGTTTTATATACGTTAACTCAAAAAAGTCTACACACTTCGTTATACATCTGAAATTGATTTCTGAGACTAAATTGTAAACTAGATAAACTCATCTTTAACAGAAAAAGTATGAAAAATGTATTGTAATCACAATTAATATGTTCTAAGCCATTACGTCTAGAAAAAATAGCATTTATGTGTACGTTGATTCAAGAAAATATGAAGGAAGTCAAATTTCACACTATAAGAAGGATGAAATACCAGCCAAAACTAATCCAAATTCTAACAAATTTCATCTATTTGAATCAAATTGAAAGACAAAGCCAAGACAAAAATAAAGAGTTCATAAAAATGTTGAATTTTTTATACGTTAACTCAAAAAAGTCTACACTCTTCGTTATAAGTCGGAAGTTGATTTCTGAGACTAAATTGTAAACTAGATAAACTCATCTTTAGCAGAAAAAGTTTGAAAAATGTATTGTAATCACAATTAATATGTTCTAAGGTAGTACGTCTAGTAAAAATTGCATTTCTATGTACGTTGATTCAAGAATATATGAAGGAAGTCAAATTTCACAATATAAGAAGGATGAAAGACCAAGCAGAACTAATCCAAATTCTAACAAATTTCATCTATTTAAATCAAATCGAAAGACAAAGCCAATACAAAAATAAAGAGTTCATAAAAATGTTGTTTATACGTTAACTCAAAAAAGTCTACACTCTTCGTTCTAAGTCGGAAGTTGATTTCTGAGACGAAATTGTAAACTAGATAAACTAATCTTTAGCAAAAAAAGTTAGAAAAATGTATTTTAATCACAATTAATATGTTCTAAGGCAGTACGTCTAGTAAAAATTGCATTTCTATGTACGTTGATTCAAGAATATAAGAAGGAAGTCAAATTTCACAATAGAAGAAGGATGAAAGACCAAGCAGAACTAATCCAAATCCTAAAAAATTTCATCTATATTGAATCAAATAGAAATAAAAAGCCAACACAAAAAGAAAGAGTTGATAAAATGTTGAATTTTATATACGTTAACTCAAAAAAGTCTACAAACTTCGGTATAAGTCGGAAGTTGATTTCTGAGACTAAATTGTAAACTAGATAAACTCATATTTAAGATAAAAATTTTGAAAAATGTATTGTAATTACAATTAATATGTTCTAAGGCAATAAGTCTAGTAAAAATTGCATTTCTATGTACGTTGATTCAAGAAAATATGAAGGAAGTCAAATTTCACAATAGAAGAAGGATGAAAGACCAAGAAGGACTAATCCAAATCCTAACTAATTTCATCTATCTTGAATCAAATAGAAAGACAGAGCCAACACAAAACAAAAGAGTTCATAAAAATGTTGAATTTTATATACGTTAACTCAAAAAAGTCTACAAACTTCGGTATAAGTAGAAAATTGATTTCTGAGACTAAATTGTAAACTAGATAACCTCATCTTTAACAGAAAAAGTTTGAAAAATGTATTTGAATCACAAATTATATGTTCTAAGGAATTACGTCTAGTAAAAATTGCATTTCTATGGACGTTAATTCAAGAAAATATGAAGGAAGTTAAATTTCACAATAGAAGAAGGATGAAAGACCATCCAGAACTAATCCAAATTGTAAAAAATTCATCTATTTGAATCAAATTGAAATACAAAGCCAATACAAAAATAAAGAGTTCATAAAAAAGTTGTTTATACGTTAACTCAAAAAAGTCTACACTCTTTGTTATAAGTCGGAAGTTGAGACTAAATTGTAAACAAGATAAACTCATCTTTAACAGAAAAAGTTTGAAAAATGTATTGTAATCACAATAAATATTTTCTAAGCCATTACGTCTAGTAAAAATTGCATTTCTGTGTACGTTGATTCAAGAAAATATGAAGGAAGTCAAATTTCACAATATGAGAAGGATGAAAGACCAGCCAGAACTAATCCAAATTCTAACAAATTTCATCTATTTGAATCAAATTGAAAGACAAAGCCAAGACAAAAATAAAGAGTTTATAAAAATGTTGAATTTTTTATACGTTAACTCAAAAAAGTCTACACTCTTCGTTATAAGTCGGAAGTTGATTTCTGAGACTAAATTGTAAACTAGATAAACTCATCTTTAGCAGAAAAAGTTTGAAAAATGTATTGTAATCACAATTAATATGTTCTAAGGCAGTACGTCTAGTAAAAATTGCATTTCTATGTACGTTGATTCAAGAATATATGAAGGAAGTCAAATTTCACAATATAAGAAGGATGAAAGACCAAGCAGAACTAATCCAAATTCTAACAAATTTCATCTATTTAAATCAAATCGAAAGACAAAGCCAATACAAAAATAAAGAGTTCATAAAAATGTTGAATTTTTTATACGTTAACTCAAAAAAGTCTACACTCTTCGTTATAAGTCGGAAGTTGATTTCTGAGACGAAATTGTAAACTAGATAAACTCATCTTTAGCAGAAAAAGTTAGAAAAATGTATTTTAATCACAATTAATATGTTCTAAGGAAGTACGTCTAGTAAAAATTGCATTTCTATGTACGTTGATTCAAGAATATAAGAAGGAAGTCAAATTTCACAATAGAAGAAGGATGAAAGACCAAGCAGAACTAATCCAAATCCTAAAAAATTTCATCTATATTGAATCAAATAGAAATAAAAAGCCAACACAAAAAGAAAGAGTTAATAAAATGTTGAATTTTATATACGTTAACTCAAAAAAGTCTACAAACTTCGGTATAAGTAGAAAATTGATTTCTGAGACTAAATTGTAAACTAGATAAACTCATCTTTAGCAGAAAAAGTTTGAAAAATGTATTTGAATCACAAATTATATGTTCTAAGGAATTACGTCTAGTAAAAATTGCATTACTATGGACGTTAATTCAAGAAATATGAAGGAAGTTAAATTTCACAATAGAAGAAGGATGAAAGACCATCCAGAACTAATCCAAATTGTAACAAAATTCATCTATTTGAATCAAATTGAAATACAAAGCCAATACAAAAATAAAGAGTTCATAAAAAAGTTGTTTATACGTTAACTCAAAAAAGTCTACACTCTTTGTTATAAGTCGGAAGTTGAGACTAAATTGTAAACAAGATAAACTCATCTTTAACAAAAAAAGTTTGAAAAATGTATTGTAATCACAATAAATATTTTCTAAGCCATTACGTCTAGTAAAAATTGCATTTCTGTGTACGTTGATTCAAGAAAATATGAAGGAAGTCAAATTTCACAATATGAGAAGGATGAAAGACCAGCCAGAACTAATCCAAATTCTAACAAATTTCATCTATTTGAATCAAATTGAAAGACAAAGCCAAGACAAAAATAAAGAGTTTATAAAAATGTTGAATTTTTTATACGTTAACTCAAAAAAGTCTACACTCTTCGTTATAAGTCGGAAGTTGATTTCTGAGACTAAATTGTAAACTAGATAAACTCCTCTTTAGCAGAAAAAGTTAGAAAAATGTATTTTAATCACAATTAATATGTTCTAAGGCAGTACGTCTAGTAAAAATTGCATTTTCTATGTACGTTGATTCAAGAATATAAGAAGGAAATCAAATTTCACAATAGAAGAAGGATGAAAGACCAAGCAGAACTAATCCAAATCCTAAAAAATTTCATCTATATTGAATCAAATAGAAATAAAAGGCCAACACAAAAAGAAAGAGTTAATAAAATGTTGAATTTTATATACGTTAACTCAAAAAAGTCTACAAACTTCGGTATAAGTAGAAAATTGATTTTTGAGACTAAATTGTAAACTAGATAAACTCATCTTTAACAGAAAAAGTTTGAAAAATGTATTTGAATCACAAATTATATGTTCTAAGGAATTACGTCTAGTAAGAATTGCATTTCTATGGACGTTAATTCAAGAAAATATGAAGGAAGTTAAATTTCACAATGGAAGAAGGATGAAAGACCATCCAGAACTAATCCAAATTGTAACAAAATTCATCTATTTGAATCAAATTGAAAGACAAAGCCAATACAAAAATAAAGAGTTCATAAAAAAGTTGAATTTTTTATACGTTAACTCAAAAAAGTCTACACTCTTTGTTATAAGTTGGAAGTTGAGACTAAATTGTAAACAAGATAAACTCATCTTTAACAGAAAAAGTTTGAAAAATGTATTGTAATCACAATAAATATGTTCTAAGCCGTTACGTCTAGGAAAAATTGCATTTTTGTGTACGTTGATTCAAGAAAATATGAAGGAAGTCAAATTTCACAATATGAGATGGATGAAACACCAGCCAGAACTAATCCAAATTCTAACAAATTTCATCTATTTGAATCAAATTGAAAGACAAAGCCAAGACAAAAATAAAGAGTTCATAAAAATGTTGAATTTTTTATACGTTAACTCAAAAAAGTCTACACTCTTCGTTATAAGTCGGAAGTTGATTTCTGAGACTAAATTGTAAACTAGATAAACTCATCTTTAGCAGAAAAAGTTTGAAAAATGTATTGTAATCACAATTAATATGTTCTAAGGTAGTACGTCTAGTAAAAATTGCATTTCTATGTACGTTGATTCAAGAATATATGAAGGAAGTCAAATTTCACAATATAAGAAGGATGAAAGACCAAGCAGAACTAATCCAAATTCTAACAAATTTCATCTATTTAAATCAAATCGAAAGACAAAGCCAATACAAAAATAAAGAGTTCATAAAAATGTTGAATTTTTTATACGTTAACTCAAAAAAGTCTACACTCTTCGTTATAAGTCGGAAGTTGATTTCTGAGACTAAATTGTAAACTAGATAAACTCATCTTTAGCAGAAAAAGTTTGAAAAATGTATTGTAATCACAATTAATATGTTCTAAGGCAGTACGTCTAGTAAAAAATGCATTTCTATGTCCGTTGATTCAAGAATATATGAAGGAAGTCAAATTTCACAATATAAGAAGGATGAAAGACCAAGCAGAACTAATCCAAATTCTAACAAATTTCATCTATTTAAATAAAATCGAAAGACAAAGCCAATACAAAAATAAAGAGTTCATAAAAATGTTGAATTTTTTATACGTTAACTCAAAAAAGTCTACACTCTTCGTTATAAGTCGGAAGTTGATTTCTGAGACGAAATTGTAAACTAGATAAACTCATCTTTAGCAGAAAAAGTTTGAAAAATGTATTGTAATCACAATTAATATGTTCTAAGGCAGTACGTCTAGTAAAAATTGCATTTCTGTGTACGTTGATTCAAGAATATATGAAGGAAGTCAAATTTCACAATAGAAGAAGGATAAAAGACCAAGCAGAACTAATCCAAATCCTAAAAAATTTCATCTATATTGAATCAAATAGAAATAAAAAGCCAACACAAAAAGAAAGAGTTAATAAAATGTTGAATTTTATATACGTTAACTCAAAAAAGTCTACAAATTTCGGTATAAGTCGGAAGTTGATTTCTGAGACTAAATTGTAAACTAGATAAACTCATATTTAAGATAAAAAGTTTGAAAAATGTATTGTAATTACAATTAATATGTTCTAAGGAAATACGTCTAGTAAAAATTGCATTTCTATGTACGTTGATTCACGAAAATATGAAGGAAGTCAAATTTCACAATAGAAGAAGGATGAAAGACCAAGAAGAACTAATCCAAATCCTAACTAATTTCATCTATCTTGAATCAAATAGAAAGACAAAGCCAACACAAAACAAAAGAGTTCATAAAAATGTTGAATTTTATATACGTTAACTCAAAAAAGTCTACAAACTTCGGTATAAGTAGAAAATTGATTTCTGAGACTAAATTGTAAACTAGATAAACTCATCTTTAACAGAAAAAGTTTGAAAAATGTATTTGAATCACAAATTATATGTTCTAAGGACGTTAATTCAAGAAAATATGAAGGAAGTTAAATTTCACAATAGAAGAAGGATGAAAGACCATCCAGAACTAATCCATATTGTAACAAAATTCATCTATTTGAATCAAATTGAAAGACAAAGCCAATACAAAAATAAAGAGTTCATAAAAAAGTTGAATTTTTTATACGTTAACTCAAAAAAGTCTACACTCTTTGTTATAAGTCGGAAGTTGAGACTAAATTGTAAACAAGATAAACTCATCTTTAACAGAAAAAGTTTGAAAAATGTATTGTAATCACAATAAATATGTTCTAAGCCATTACGTCTAGTAAAAATTGCATTTCTGTGTACGTTGATTCAAGAAAATATGAAGGAAGTCAAATTTCACAATATAAGAAGGATGAAAGACCAGCCAGAACTAATCCAAATTCTAACAAATTTCATCTATTTTAATCAAATTGAAAGACAAAGCCAAGACAAAAATAAAGAGTTCATAAAAATGTTGAATTTTTTATACTGTTAACTCAAAAAAGTCCACACTCTTCGTTAAAAGTCGGAAGTCGATTTCTGAGACTAAATTGTAAACTATTTAAACTCATCTTTAACAGAAATTTTTTGAAAAATGTATTGTAATCACAATAAATATGTTCTATGCCATTACGTCTAGTAAAAATTGCATTTCTGTGTACGTTGATTCAAGAAAATATGAAGGAAGTCAAATTTCACAATATAAGAAGGATGAAAGACCAGCCAGAACTAATCCAAATTATAACAAATTTCATCTATTTGAATCAAATTGAAAGAAAAAGCCAAGACAAAAATAAAGAGTTCATAAAAATGTTGAATTTTTTAGACGTTAACTCAAGAAAGTCCACACTCTTCGTTAAAAGTCGGAAGTCGATTTCTGGGACTAAATTGTAAACTAGTTAAACTCATCTTTAACAGAAAAAGTTCGAAAAATGTATTGTAATCACAATAAATATGTTCTAAGGCAGTACGTCTAGTAAAAGTTGTATTTCTATGTACGTTGATTCAAGAATATATGAAGGAAGTCAAATTTCACAATAGAAGAAGGATGAAAGACCAAGCAGAACTAATCCAAATCCTAACAAATTTCATCTATCTTGAATCAAATAGAAAGACAAAGCCAACACAAAAAGAAAGAGTTCATAAAAATGTTGAATTTTATATACGTTAACTCAAAAAAGTATACACATTTCGTTATAAGTCGAAAATTGATTTCTGAGACTAAATTGTAAACTAGATAAACTCATCTTTAACAGAAAAAGTTTGAAAAATGTATTGTAATTACAATTAATATGTTTTAAGGCAATACGTCTAGTAAAATTTGCATTTCTATGTACGTTGATTCAACAAAATATGAAGGAAGTCAAATTTCACAATAGAAGAAGTATGAAAGACCTTGCAGAACTAATCCAAATCCTAACAAATTTCATCTATCTTGAATCAAATAGAAAGACAAAGCCAACACAAAAAGAAAGAGTTCATAAAAATGTTGAATTTTATATACGTTAACTCAAAAAATTCTACACATTTCGTTATAAGTCGGAAATTGATTTCTGAGACTAAATTGTAAACTAGATAAACTCATCTTTAACAGAAAAAGTTTGAAAAATGTATTGTAATTACAATTAATATGTTCTAAGGCAATACGTCTATTAAAAATTGCATTTCTATGTACGTTGATTCAAGAAAATATGAAGGAAGTCAAATTTCACAATAGAAGAAAGATGAAAGACCATGCAGAACTAATCCAAATCCTAACAAATTTCATCTATCTTGAATCAAATAGAAAGACAAAGCCTATATAAAAAGAAAGAGTTCATTAAAATGCTGAATTTTATATACGTTAACTCAAAAAAGTCTACACATTTCGTTATAAGTCGGAAATTTATTTCTGAGACTAAAGTGTAAACTAGATAAACTCATCTTTAACAGAAAAAGTTCGAAAAATGTATTGTAATTACAATTAATGTGTTCTAAGGCAATACGTCTAGTAAAAATTGCATTTCTATGTACGTTGATTCAAGAAAATATGAAGGAAGTCAAATTTCAACAAAGAAGAAGGATGAAAGACCATGCAGAACTAATCCAAATCCTAGCAAATTTCTTTTATCTTGAATCAAATAGAAAGACAAAGTTACACAAAAAGAAAGAGTTCATAAAAATGTTGAATTTTATATACGTTAACTCGAAAAAGTCTACATATTTCTTTATAAGTCGGAAATTGATTTCTGAGACTAAATTGTAAACTAGATAAACTCATCTTAAACAGAAAAAGTTTGAAAAATGTATTGTAATTACAATTAATTTTTTCTTAGGCAATACGTCTAGTAAAAATTGCATTTCTATGTACGTTGATTCAAGAAAATATAAAGGAAGTCAAATTTCACAATAGAAGAAAGATGAAAGACCATGCAGAACTAATCCAAATCCTAAAATATTTCATCAATCTTGAATCAAATAGAAAGACAAAGACAATATAAAAAGAAAGAGTTCATTAAAATGCTGAATTTTATATACGTTAACTCAAAAAAGTCTACACATTTCGTTATAAGTCGGAAATTGATTTCTGAGACTAAATTGTAAACTAGATAAACTCATCTTTAACAGAAAAAGTTCGAAAAATGTATTGTAATTACAATTAATGTGTTCTAAGGCAATACGTCTAGTAAAAATTGCATTTCTATGTACGTTGATTCAAGAAAATATGAAGGAAGTCAAATTTAACAATAGAAGAAGGATGAAAGACCATGCAGAACTAATCCAAATCCTAACAAATTTCTTCTATCTTGAATCAAATAGAAAGACAAAGTTATACAAAAAGAAAGAGTTCATAAAAATGTTGAATTTTATATACGTTAACTCGAAAAAGTCTACACATTTCGTTATAAGTCGGAAATTGATTTCTGAGACTAAATTGTAAACTAGATAAACTCATCTTTAACAGAAAAAGTATGAAAAATGTATTGTAATTACAATTAATATGTTCTAAGGCAATACGTCTATTAAAATTGCATTTCTATGTATGTTGATTCAAGAAAATATGAAGGAAGTCAAATTTCACAATAGAAGAAAGATGAAAGACCATGCAGAACTAATCCAAATCCTAACAAATTTCATCTATCTTGAATCAAATAGAAAGACAAAGCCAACACAAGAAGAAAGAGTTCATAAAAATGTTGAATTTTATATACGTTAACTCAAAAAAGTTTACACCTTTCGTTATAAGTCGGAAATTGATTTCTGAGACTAAATTGTAAACTAGATAAACTCATCTTTAACAGAAAAAGTTTGAAAAATGTATTGTAATTACAATTAATATGTTCTAAGGCAATACGTCTAGTAAAAATTGCAATTCTATGTACGTTGATTCAAGAAAATATGAAGGAAGTCAAATTTCACAATAGAAGAAGGATGAAAGACCAAGAAGAACTAATCCAAATCCTAACAAATTTCATCTATCTTGAATCAAATAGAAAGACAAAGCCAACACAAAAAGAAAGAGTTCATAAAAATGTTGAGTTTTATATACGTTAACTCAAAAAAGTCTACACACTTCGTTATACATCTGAAATTGATTTCTGAAACTAACTTGTAAACCGGATAAACTCATCTTTAACAGCAAAAGTTTGAAAAATGTTTTGTAATTACAAATAATATGTTCTAAGGCATTCTGTCTAGTAAAAATTGCATTTCTATGTACGTTGACTCAAGAAAATATGAGGGAAGTCAAATTTCACAATAGAAGAAGGATGAAACACCAAGAAGAACTAATCCAAATCCTAACAAATTTCATCTATCTTGAATCAAATAGAAAGACAAAGCCAACACAAAAAGAAAGAGTTCATAAGATGTTGAATTTTATATACGTTAAATCAAAAAAGTCTACAAACTTCGGTATAAGTCGGAAATTGATTTCTCGGACTAAATTGTAAGATAATTAAACTCATCTTTAACAGAAAAAGTTTGAAAAATGTATTTTAATTACAATTAATATGTTCTAAGGCAATATGTGTAGTAAAAATTGCATTTCTATGTACGTTGATTCAAGAAAACATGAAGGAAGTCAAATTTCATAATAGAAGAAGGATGAAAAACCAAGAAGAACTAATCAAATCCTAACAAATTTCATCTATCTTCAATCAAATAGAAAGACAAAGCCAACACAAAAAGAAAGAGTTCATAAAAATGTTGAGTTTTATATACGTTAACTCAAAAAAGTCTACACACTTCGTTATACATCTGAAATTGATTTCTGAAACTAAATTGTAAACTGGATAAACTCATCTTTAACAGAAAAAGTTTGAAAAATGTATTGTAATCACAATTAATATGTTCTAAGGCAGTACGTCTAGTAAAAATTGCATTTCTATGTACGTTGATTCAAGAATATATGAAGGAAGTCAAATTTCACAATAGAAGAAGGATGAAAGACCAAGCAGAACTAATCCAAATCCTAAAAAATTTCATCTATATTGAATCAAATAGAAATAAAAAGCCAACACAAAAAGAAAGAGTTAATAAAATGTTGAATTTTATATACGTTAACTCAAAAAAGTCTACAAATTTCGGTATAAGTCGGAAGTTGATTTCTGAGACTAAATTGTAAACTAGATAAACTCATATTTAAGATAAAAAGTTTGAAAAATGTATTGTAATTATAATTAATAAAATTGTATTTCTATGTACGTTGATTCAAGAAAATATGAAGGAAGTCAAATTTCACAATAGAAGAAGGATGAAAGACCAAGAAGAACTAATCCAAATCCTAACTAATTTCATCTATCTTGAATCAAATAGAAAGACAAAGCCAACACAAAACAAAAGAGTTCATAAAAATGTTGAATTTTATATACGTTAACTCAAAAAAGTCTACAAACTTCGGTATAAGTAGAAAATTGATTTTTGAGACTAAATTGTAAACTAGATAAACTCATCTTTAACAGAAAAAGTTTGAAAAATGTATTTGAATCACAAATTATATGTTCTAAGGAATTACGTCTAGTAAAAATTGCATTTCTATGGACGTTAATTCAAGAAAATATGAAGGAAGTTAAATTTCACAATAGAAGAAGGATGAAAGACCATCCAGAACTAATCCAAATTGTAACAAAATTCATCTATTTGAATCAAATTGAAAGACAAAGCCAAGACAAAAATAAAGAGTTCATAAAAATGTTGAATTTTTTATACGTTAACTCAAAAAAGTCTACACTCTTCGTTATAAGTCGGAAGTTGATTTCTGAGACTAAATTGTAAACTAGATAAACTCATCTTTAGCAGAAAAAGTTTGA
Source organism: Papaver somniferum (assembly GCF_003573695.1). Classification (NCBI taxonomy): domain Eukaryota; kingdom Viridiplantae; phylum Streptophyta; class Magnoliopsida; order Ranunculales; family Papaveraceae; genus Papaver; species Papaver somniferum. The sequence goes on along the minus strand of NC_039367.1, from coordinate 102,838,830 downwards.
AAAATGTATTGTAATCACAATTAATATGTTCTAAGGTAGTACGTCTAGTAAAAATTGCATTTCTATGTACGTTGATTCAAGAATATATGAAGGAAGTCAAATTTCACAATATAAGAAGGATGAAAGACCAAGCAGAACTAATCCAAATTCTAACAAATTTCATCTATTTAAATCAAATCGAAAGACAAAGCCAATACAAAAATAAAAAGTTCATAAAAATGTTGAATTTTTTATACGTTAACTCAAAAAAGTCTACACTCTTCGTTATAAGTCGGAAGTTGATTTCTGAGACTAAATTGTAAACTAGATAAGCTCATCTTTAGCAAAAAAAGTTTGAAAAATGTATTGTAATCACAATTAATATGTTCTAAGGCAGTACGTCCAGTAAAAATTGCATTTCTATGTACGTTGATTCAAGAATATATGAAGGAAGTCAAATTTCACAATAGAAGAAGGATGAAAGACCAAGCAGAACTAATCCAAATCCTAAAAAATTTCATCTATATTGAATCAAATAGAAATAAAAAGCCAACACAAAAAGAAAGAGTTAATAAAATGTTGAATTTTATATACGTTAACTCAAAAAAGTCTACAAATTTCGGTATAAGTCGGAAGTTGATTTCTGAGACTAAATTGTAAACTAGATAAACTCATATTTAAGATAAGAAGTTTGAAAGATGTATTGTAATTACAATTAATATGTTCTAAGGCAATATGTCTAGTAAAAATTGCATTTCTATGTACGTTGATTCAAGAAAATATGAAGGAAGTCAAATTTCACAATAGAAGAAGGATGAAAGACCAAGAAGAACTAATCCAAATCCTAACTAATTTCATCTATCTTGAATCAAATAGAAAGACATAGCCAACACAAAACAAAAAAGTTCATAAAAAATGTTGAATTTTATATACGTTAACTCAAAAAAGTCTACAAACTTCGGTATAAGTAGAAAATTGATTTCTGAGACTAAATTGTAAACTAGATAAACTCATATTTAACAGAAAAGGTTTGAAAAATGTATTGTAATTACAATTAATATGTTCTAAGGCAGTACGTCTAGTAAAAATTGCATTTCTATGTACGTTGATTCAAGAATGTATGAAGGATGTCAAATTTCACAATATAAGAAGGATGAAAGACCAAGCAGAACTAATCCAAATTCTAACAAATTTCATCTATTTAAATCAAATCGAAAGACAAAGCCAATACAAAAATAAAGAGTTCATAAAAATGTTGAATTTTTTATACGTTAAATCAAAAAAGGCTACATTGTTGGTTATAAGTCGGAAGTTGATTTCTGAGACTAAATTGTAAACTAGATAAACTCATCTTTAGCAGAAAAAGTTTGAAAATTTTATTGTAATCACAATTAATATGTTCTAAGGAAGTACGTCTAGTAAAAATTGCATTTCTAAGTACGTTGATTCAAGAATATATGAAGGAAATCAAATTTCACAATTGAAGAAGGATGAAAGACCAAGAAGAACTAATCCAAATCCTAACAAATTTCATCTATCTTGAATCAAATAGAAAGACAAAGCCAACACAAAACAAAAGAGTTCATAAAAATGTTGAATTTTATATACGTTAACTCAAAAAAGTCTACAAACTTCGGTATAAGTAGAAAATTGATTTCTGAGACTAAATTGTAAACTAGATAAACTCATCTTTAACAGAAAAAGTTTGAAAAATGTATTTGAATCACAAATTATATGTTCTAAGGAATTACGTCTAGTAAAAATTGCATTTCTATGGACGTTAATTCAAGAAATTATGAAGGAAGTTAAATTTCACAATAGAAGAAGGATGAAAGACCATCCAGAACTAATCCATATTGTAACAAAATTCATCTATTTGAATCAAATTGAAAGACAAAGCCAATACAAAAATAAAGAGTTCATAAAAAAGTTGAATTTTTTATACGTTAACTCAAAAAAGTCTACACTCTTTGTTATAAGTCGGAAGTTGAGACTAAATTGTAAACAAGATAAACTCATCTTTAACAGAAAAAGTTTGAAAAATGTATTGTAATCACAATAAATATGTTCTAAGCCATTACGTCTAGTAAAAATTGCATTTGTGTGTACGTTGATTCAAGAAAATATGAAGGAAGTCAAATTTCACAATATGAGAAGGATGAAAGACCAGCCAGAACTAATCCAAATTCTAACAAATTTCATCTATTTGAATCAAATTGAAATACAAAGCCAAGACAAAAATAAAGAGTTCATAAAAATGTTGAGTTTTTTATACGTTAACTCAAAAAAGTCTACACTCTTCGTTATAAGTCGGAAGTTGATTTCTGAGACTAAATTGTAAACTAGATAAACTCATCTTTAGCAGAAAAAGTTTGAAAAATGTATTGTAATCACAATTAATATGTTCTAAGGCAGTACGTCTAGTAAAAATTGCATTTCTATGTACGTTGATTCAAGAATATATGAAGGAAGTCAAATTTCACAATAGAAGAAGGACGAAAGACCAAGCAGAACTAATCCAAATCCTAAAAAATTTCATCTATATTGAATCAAATAGAAATAAAAAGCCAACACAAAAAGAAAGAGTTAATAAAATGTTGAATTTTATATACGTTAACTCAAAAAAGTCTACAAATTTCGGTATAAGTCGGAAGTTGATTTCTGAGACTAAATTGTAAACTAGATAAACTCATATTTAAGATAAAAAGTTTGAAAAATGTATTGTAATTACAATTAATATGTTCTAAGGCAATACGTCTACTAAAATTGCATTTCTATGTACGTTGATTCAAGAAAATATGAAGGAAGTCAAATTTCACAATAGAAGAAGGATGAAAGACCAAGAAGAACTAATCCAAATCCTAACTAATTTCATCTATCTTGAATCAAATAGAAAGACAAAGCCAACACAAAACAAAAAAGTTCATAAAAATGTTGAATTTTATATACGTTAACTCAAAAAAGTCTACAAACTTCGGTATAAGTAGAAAATTGATTTCTGAGACTAAATTGTAAACTAGATAAACTCATATTTAAGATAAAAAGTTTGAAAAATGTATTGTAATTACAATTAATATGTTCTAAGTCAATATGTCTACTAAAAATTGCATTTCTATGTACGTTGATTCAAGAAAATATGAAGGAAGTCAAATTTCACAACAGAAGAAGGATGAAAGACCAAGAAGAACTAATCCAAATCCTAACTAATTTCATCTACCTTGAATCAAATAGAAAGACAAATCCAACACAAAACAAAAGAGTTCATAAAAATGTTGAATTTTATATACGTTAACTCAAAAAAGTCTACAAACTTCGGTATAAGTAGAAAATTGATTTCTGAGACTAAATTGTAAACTAGATAAACTCATCTTTAACAGAAAAAGTTTGAAAAATGTATTTGAATCACAAATTATATGTTCTAAGGACGTTAATTCAAGAAAATATGAAGGAAGTTAAATTTCACAATAGAAGAAGGATGAAAGACCATCCAGAACTAATCCATATTGTAACAAAATTCATCTATTTGAATCAAATTGAAAGACAAAGCCAATACAAAAATAAAGAGTTCATAAAAAAGTTGAATTTTTTATACGTTAACTCAAAAAAGTCTACACTCTTTGTTATAAGTCGGAAGTTGAGACTAAATTGTAAACAAGATAAACTCATCTTTAACAGAAAAAGTTTGAAAAATGTATTGTAATCACAATAAATATGTTCTAAGCCATTACGTCTAGTAAAAATTGCATTTCTGTGTACGTTGATTCAAGAAAATATGAAGGAAGTCAAATTTCACAATATGAGAAGGATGAAAGACCAGCCAGAACTAATCCAAATTCTAACAAATTTCATCTATTTGAATCAAATTGAAAGACAAAGCCAAGACAAAAATAAAGAGTTCATAAAAATGTTGAGTTTTTTATACGTTAACTCAAAAAAGTCTACACTCTTCGTTATAAGTCGGAAGTTGATTTCTGAGACTAAATTGTAAACTAGATAAACTCATCTTTAGCAGAAAAAGTTTGAAAAATGTATTGTAATCACAATTAATATGTTCTAAGGCAGTACGTCTAGTAAAAATTGCATTTCTATGTACGTTGATTCAAGAATATATGAAGGAAGTCAAATTTCACAATATAAGAAGGATGAAAGACCAAGCAGAACTAATCCAAATTCTAACAAATTTCATCTATTTAAATCAAATCGAAAGACGAAGCCAATACAAAAATAAAGAGTTCATAAAAATGTTGAATTTTTTATACGTTAACTCAAAAAAGTCTACACTCTTCGTTATAAGTCGGAAGTTGATTTCTGAGACTAAATTGTAAACTAGATAACTCATCTTTAGCAGAAAAAGTTTGAAAAATGTATTGTAATCACAATTAATATGTTCTAAGGCAGTACGTCTAGTAAAAATTGCATTTCTATGTACGTTGATTCAAAAATATATGAAGGAAGTCAAATTTCACAATAGAAGAAGGACGAAAGACCAAGCAGAACTAATCCAAATCCTAAAAAATTTCATCTATATTGAATCAAATAGAAATAAAAAGCCAACACAAAAAGAAAGAGTTAATAAAATGTTGAATTTTATATACGTTAACTCAAAAAAGTCTACAAATTTCGGTATAAGTCGGAAGTTGATTTCTGAGACTAAATTGTAAACTAGATAAACTCATATTTAAGATAAAAAGTTTGAAAAATGTATTATAATTACAATTAATATGTTCTAAGGCAATACGTCTACTAAAATTGCATTTCTATGTACGTTGATTCAAGAATATATGAAGGAAGTCAAATTTCACAATAGAAGAAGGATGAAAGACCAAGAAGAACTAATCCAAATCCTAACTAATTTCATCTATCTTGAATCAAATAGAAAGACAAAGCCAACACAAAACAAAAAAGTTCATAAAAATGTTGAATTTTATATACGTTAACTCAAAAAAGTCTACAAACTTCGGTATAAGTAGAAAATTGATTTCTGAGACTAAATTGTAAACTAGATAAACTCATATTTAAGATAAAAAGTTTGAAAAATGTATTGTAATTACAATTAATATGTTCTAAGTCAATATGTCTAGTAAAAATTGCATTTCTATGTACGTTGATTCAAGAAAATATGAAGGAAGTCAAATTTCACAACAGAAGAAGGATGAAAGACCAAGAAGAACTAATCCAAATCTTAACTAATTTCATCTACCTTGAATCAAATAGAAAGACAAATCCAACACAAAACAAAAGAGTTCATAAAAATGTTGAATTTTATATACATTAACTCAAAAAAGTCTACAAACTTCGGTATAAGTAGAAAATTGATTTCTGAGACTAAATTGTAAACTAGATAAACTCATCTTTAACAGAAAAAGTTTGAAAAATGTATTTGAATCACAAATTATATGTTCTAAGGAATTACGTCTAGTAAAAATTGCATTTCTATGGACGTTAATTCAAGAAAATATGAAGGAATTTAAATTTCACAATAGAAGAAGGATGAAAGACCATCCAGAACTAATCCATATTGTAACAAAATTCATCTATTTGAATCAAATTGAAAGACAAAGCCAATACAAAAATAAAGAGTTCATAAAAAAGTTGAATTTTTTATACGTTAACTCAAAAAAGTCTACACTCTTTGTTATAAGTCGGAAGTTAAGACTAAATTGTAAACAAGATAAACTCATCTTTAACAGAAAAAGTTTGAAAAATGTATTGTAATCACAATAAATATGTTCTAAGCTTTTTTTTTTTTTTTTTTTTTTTTGCTAGGTCAAAAAGGTTTATTAAGCAAAAAAACGTAATTACAAGAATTACAAATTTGGAGCACACTTCTCCATACCCCCATAAACCAAAGGGGACTAAATAACGATTAAGAAATAACAAAAGCCATAACCACAAAAAAAGAAAAACTAAAAGAAGCTACCTATATCTATAGCCAACTCCTTTCAATTTACTTCTGCTGCTGCTATTTTTGTTCTAAGCCATTACGTCTAGTAAAAATTGCATTTCTGTGTACGTTGATTCAAGAAAATATGAAGGAAGTCAAATTTCACAATATGAGAAGGATGAAAGACCAGCCAGAACTAATCCAAATTCTAACAAATTTCATCTATTTGAATCAAATTGAAAGACAAAGCCAAGACAAAAATAAAGAGTTCATAAAAATGTTGAGTTTTTTATACGTTAACTCAAAAAAGTCTACACTCTTCGTTATAAGTCGGAAGTTGATTTCTGAGACTAAATTGTAAACTAGATAAACTCATCTTTAGCAGAAAAAGTTTGAAAAATGTATTGTAATCACAATTAATATGTTCTAAGGCAGTACGTCTAGTAAAAATTGCATTTCTATGTACGTTGATTCAAGAATATATGAAGGAAGTCAAATTTCACAATATAAGAAGGATGAAAGACCAAGCAGAACTAATCCAAATTCTAACAAATTTCATATATTTAAATCAAATCGAAAGACGAAGCCAATACAAAAATAAAGAGTTCATAAAAATGTTGAATTTTTTATACGTTAACTTAAAAAAGTCTACACTCTTCGTTATAAGTCGGAAGTTGATTTCTGAGACTAAATTGTAAACTAGATAACTCATCTTTAGCAGAAAAAGTTTGAAAAATGTATTGTAATCACAATTAATATGTTCTAAGGCAGTACGTCTAGTAAAAATTGCATTTCTATGTACGTTGATTCAAGAATATATGAAGGAAGTCAAATTTCACAATAGAAGAAGGATGAAAGACCAAGCAGAACTAATCCAAATCCTAAAAAATTTCATCTATATTGAATCAAATTGAAATAAAAAGCCAACACAAAAAGAAAGAGTTAATAAAATGTTGAATTTTATATACGTTAACTCAAAAAAGTCTACAAATTTCGGTATAAGTCGGAAGTTGATTTCTGAGACTAAATTGTAAACTAGATAAACTCATATTTAAGATAAAAAGTTTGAAAAATGTATTGTAATTACAATTAATATGTTCTAAGGCAATACGTCTACTAAAATTGCATTTCTATGTTCGTTGATTCAAGAAAATATGAAGGAAGTCAAATTTCACAATAGAAGAAGGATGAAAGACCAAGAAGAACTAATCAAAATCCTAACTAATTTCATCTATCTTGAATCAAATAGAAAGACAAAGCCAACACAAAACAAAAAAGTTCATAAAAATGTTGAATTTTATATACGTTAACTCAAAAAAATCTACAAACTTCGGTATAAGTAGAAAATTGATTTCTGAGACTAAATTGTAAACTAGATAAACTCATATTTAAGATAAAAAGTTTGAAAAATGTATTGTAATTACAATTAATATGTTCTAAGGCAATATGTCTAGTAAAAATTGCATTTCTATGTACGTTGATTCAAGAAAATATGAAGGAAGTCAAATTTCACAATAGAAGAAGGATGAAAGACCAAGAAGAACTAATCCAAATCCTAACTAATTTCATCTATCTTGAATCAAATAGAAAGACAAAGCCAACACAAAACAAAAGAGTTCATAAAAAAGTTGAATTTTATATACGTTAACTCAAAAAAGTCTACAAACTTCGGTATAAGTAGAAAATTGATTTCTGAGACTAAATTGTAAACTAGATAAACTCATCTTTAACAGAAAAAGTTTGAAAAATGTATTTGAATCACAAATTATATGTTCTTAGGAATTACGTCTAGTAAAAATTGCATTTCTATGGACGTTAATTCAAGAAAATATGAAGGAAGTTAAATTTAACAATAGAAGAAGGATGAAAGACCATCCAAAACTAATCCAAATGTCAACAAAATTCATCTATTTGAATCAAATTGAAAGACAAAGCCAATACAAAAATAAAGAGTTCATAAAAAAGTTGAATTTTTTATACGTTAACTCAAAAAAGTCTACACTTTTTGTTATAAGTCGGAAGTTGAGACTAAATTGTAAACAAGATAAACTCATCTTTAACAGAAAAAGTTTGAAAAATGTATTGTAATCACAATAAATATGTTCTAAGCCGTTACGTCTAGTAAAAATTGCATTTCTGTGTACGTTGATTCAAGAAAATATGAAGGAAGTCAAATTTCACAATATGAGAAGGATGAAAGACCAGCCAGAACTAATCCAAATTCTAACAAATTTCATCTATTTGAATCAAATTGAAAGACAAAGCCAAGACAAAAATAAAGAGTTCATAAAAATGTTGAATTTTTTATACGTTAACTCAAAAAAGTCTACACTCTTCGTTATAAGTCGGAAGTTGATTTCTGAGACTAAATTGTAAACTAGATAAACTCATCTTTAGCAGAAAAAGTTTGAAAAATGTATTGTAATCACAATTAATATGTTCTAAGGCAATACGTCTAGTAAAAATTGCATTTCTATGTACGTTGATTCAAAAATATATGAAGGAAGTCAAATTTCACAATATAAGAAGGATGAAAGACCAAGCAGAACTAATCCAAATTCTAACAAATTTCATCTA